>NW_004797766.1:372558-376228 GCF_000002075.1 Aplysia californica | reverse complement strand
TAATAGATAATAGATTGCATTTGTATAGCACATATCCCGCTCAGCAGCAGGCTCTATGCGCTTTACGCTATATTATTATTACCCCAACAGATCATAGAACACTCCGAAACATTCTCAGTTTCCCGGGAAGCATAAATACCAAACAAGTTAAGGAACGAGTGAGTGATTGAGTGATAATAATTTGGTATGGTTGTAAATCTCCTTCCTTATCTTTTCTTAAACACGAGTAACCATCTCCGATAAGACAGAGGCAAATGAGTGGAGATTCTTGAAAACTTTCTGTACGGATGTCGAAACAGGGTTATCAACGCTAGGAACCAGCATGATATCAACAGGGTAGATGGGGCTCTCAATATATTTTTAAGGGGGGGGGGGTGGCTACACTTGAAGGCTATATCCCTTGTTGGCGTCAAAGTTTAACAAATTTCACAGATATTATAATAAGCATAGTAAAGAGTCTTCTAATCGGCTATAAATTTTAGAAAAAAATGTTTCGTTGCAATGCTAACGGCGCCGTATTGGATTTTGTTGATATGTCTTATACAGTCAATACCGCAATTATTTTCAATGGAAATAGGTTGTTATTTTGCGTGCACGTCAGCAATCAATAGTTTAACAAAAGGTATTTTGAATTTTTCGTAAACATATCAGATTTTTAATGAATTTTTTTTGAGGTTGTAAAAAATAAATGAAAGTCCAAATACCACCAACAAAAATGTATTTCATATATTGAATGTTCCGTTCAAAGGAACATTTTATAGTGTCCCATCTTCTCTTCATTCTGTGAACAGGTTTTGAACATTGAATCAAAATGGTGGAGCTATTCAAAAAGTATATACTTTACTTTACTTTTCCGATCCAGCGGCCATTTGGGTTCTAACCCTTCGGTCTGTCAAAAAGTATATAAAAATACCTTATTTAGAGAAAATGGACGGTACAGAAAAAGAGAGACTTTATGTTGATACGGTGGTGAACAATATGCCTAATATGTGACACAATAAAACTTCAGGGGTTTCTGATGTGATGAAATAGTTGTAAGAGGGGCTGAAGAAGCCAAAAAAATGCCTACATCTCAAAATCCATAATTTTGACCTGAATCGGGACTTTCAGGTTTAGACCCCCCCCCCCCTCATCCAAAGATTTTAGGCCCCCTTGTATTCAGAAACAAATCGTCTTCAAAGTAAGATCCGATCCGATCCACACTGTGGGTTTCAGTGGTCGAGCGGTTAATGAGTTCAGGCTCATGAAAAATGCCATACAATGTAGGACACACGGCGTTCAGGGTGGGTGGTCACTAGGATGTACTTTTTGATGGAGAGAAAGTAAACCTTGCTCAAAAACATATTTATTTTGATTTTGCTGTAACTGTGTTTTACTATGTACTGTATGAAAATGATGTAACATTGGAATTGTTTCATGTGTAGTTTTAATTGCTACTGTAAACAAATTCCCCGTTGTGGGTCAATAAAAGTGCTGAATTATAAATTCATCATTAACTTATGTGTTTTATTTCGTGTCCCAGGCCCTCTGTTGACAGGTCTACGTAAAAGTAAGTTGGGCAGGTGACGAAGCAATTGCTGAGAAAAGTTAATATGTCCTACCTCATCACATGAAATGTTGTGACGCAGAAGAGGCACCCTGCCAGTGTTATAGTTTCCCTACCACCCGATCATCTGTATTCCCCGCCGACTCGGGTTTTTGGTGAACAAATGAGACAGCTGCTCACTGCACGATGTTTTTTTTAAATAGTCCCGCCAATATGCATATAAGAAAATAAATGTGTAACCATAGTCATGCTATAATGTCAGACACGAACATTTACCCTCAGCCCTACATATATATGATACTTTCCAGAGTCTATCGATAAAGGTCAAGTTGAGGTTTCCCTTCCTAAAATAGGTTAAATCGTCTTTCGCTCATGACGTCATTGTTACTCCCATGTTGCCCCATGGAGAGTGAAGACCAAGGTTGTGCGGAGCAGCTCAAGTAAGACAGTCCCGAAAAGAGACCTCACCTAGACCTTTACAGGTTTCTCTCCTTTACCATTTGCCTTTTTGTTTTTGCTTTTTCCTTCATTATGACGACTACTCTGAGACTTTTGTCTTCAAAATGAAGTGTTCGTGTGTGCCAAAGACTAAAGGGTGAAAAGATAAGTTGGTGTTTGTGAGAGCACCCTCAACCGCCTAAACAATGTGTGGACGTAAGGAAAGATTTACAGTCAACTTGTTTTTAGGCCAATGTTATCAAAACATCAAATTTCCTAAACAGGTAGAGCACTAAAAAGACCGTTCACTCTCTTTTGAGAAACGTCAAGAAAATTAGAGGCACATTTTTATAGGTGTCACGTTCGGCGCCGATAACTTTTCTTTTTTGCTTTTCAGACAGAAGTTCTTTAATTTAAAAGTTGCTTTTACTCTTTTCGTACAAGATAAGTTACTTCATAAAAACAATATCTATCGCGTAATGATAATATTGTCACCACGGCCGTAGACTTGAATTATGATAATGATATACTAAAGTACAAAATTATGATCTATACCACAGGCATTTTTAGGAATTTTTTAAAAAGCTACTTCCAGGTAGAGGAATGGCCCATCCTGTAAGGACTAATCTTTGGTTCTACACATGGAACATAATATCCGTGGGATCCTCTTTGATTACGAAAAGGTCAGAAAGGTCTTCCTTCCTAGAATTTACAACGTAGGTTTACGGTACGTGGGAGGGGAGACGACGAAGGTGCAGCCTTCCTTCGACAATAACAACACTGATTAATTTTTTTCCTCAAACAACGCTGTTTCAGAACATGGCTCAAGAATGCAGCATCGTTGAAAAGCAAACAGGTGTGCGCAAACATACGCTCAGAAATATGTGTCAAAAATAGAAAGCAAATACCGGTGACATCATTTATGGGCCCACAAACATCGTAGGCTGACTGCTGAATTTTCCCATCATAAACTTCATATTAGATAACGAAAAAAGGCCTCTAAAAATTGTGCCGGTCTCAGTAGTCGTCTCTGGTTGGATGGTTCTCTGTGTGGTTTGTCCTGTCTACTTCATTTCGTGTTACTTTAGAACATTGGCCAAGCGAATTCTGACCGCTGTCAGGTTAATTTTTGGTGACAGTGCAAGAAACCTATAACTTTGGGTAAAAGTGCACCCGTGCCCTACACTCGTCAAAACTTACTCGACCTATCCCTCATATCCCGATACTCTGTTATCTGTGGGGCAACATGTGAATCGCCGTGATGAAATGCAAAAAAGACGGTTTTTTTTACAAGACCTGAGGGATCAAGTAGACCTTTACCTAACTTTGAAATACCGTATGATGTTTACCACCGGTTTCTTGTAGAGATCATGTTGGTCAAGATGGGTTTACCTGTCTCATTACAACAACAACAACAACAACAACAACAACACAACATCAGCAGCAATAACAACAACAGCGCTGCCAGGTCCAGGCCGCCAAATAACATGAAAGTGCGTGCACCCAGATAAAACTTATCACAAAAGACCCTCCGATATCTCACATGCCGACAAAGGAAATATACAAGGCCATTTCCTTAAAACCAGAGGCTCAAATTAAGTCCTGCAGTGACCAGTCACTGCTGGAAAAAATCAGGACGGGTCACTGCTCTGGGCGGGCCTCCAAAAATAGAATAGACAAAACATC
>NW_004797766.1:369257-370897 GCF_000002075.1 Aplysia californica | reverse complement strand
CAAGTGACTTGTCGTTTTTAACTATCTCGTACGTTTCCTTTATTGCCATAAAGGAGTATGCAGTTTTGTATATTTCATGGAGTTACGATCGCCAACAACAGCGCGGGGAAACATTGATAGGCGATCTGGTGTGGTGTGCTTCTTCTATTACTGATCAGTATTGTATTTTGCTACTCTCCTACTTTGTATATTTGTTACTCTCTTGTAACTCTAATCTTCGGCACTGGCATATGACCTGAAGTGTTGTTAGTGACATAAGTCGATCCACATTGTTTACGAAGAGAAAACCCGTCGTGAGTTGCAAGCACGATCTCAAGTTAAACAACCGAAGGAATGCTGTTATAATAATAATATGATAACATTTAATATTAACATTTTTTTCAGACTGTAGGTGTTTTTCCGCCCCTATCAACATAATTTATGTTATTTAGGCAGTGGTCCCCAGAACGTGCCTGTCAGGGCCAACCCACTCGGGAATCGAACTCGAGTCTCCCGCGTGCAACAGCGAAGCGCCTAACCGCTACACCATAGATGCCAGTAAAATAATATAATATAATAATATGTCAAATATTAGTGGTGTACCTTGAAAGAGGTAGTGGTTTGGGGGCGCGAGAGAGGTGGGGCACATTATTAAAAATGTCCGTACGACAATTTGCCCCTTATAGCCTAATTGTGAGAAGGACCCCCTACAGCAAAATCGAACGATGTAGGCATGGGTACACTCGAGAAATGCAAATCTGCCACAAAATGACGATAGGTAGCAACTTAACTAGTTTTTCTGAACAGTTGAAATCCTATTAAGGTTAAGGGGGCTCTCGTGGTGGAGAGGCTATCGTGTTTGCCTCTCATTCAATAGGTCCCAAGTTCGAATCTGGACAGCGACGGAAAATTTTCTTGTCTACATTATTTTCTCCTTTCACCTTCTTTCCTGCTCTTTTACCATGTTCTATCGTCTGCTTCCGTCTCCACTTTCTGACCCCTCGCTCCTCCCCTTTGCCCTTCCTCTGGGCTCCTGACTCTCTTTGCAGCCTTTCTACAGCTACTCCTCGGCTTCTTCTCAAAGCTGTCTTTCATCCACATCCCTGATCTACTGGTAGGTAAGATCTAACACCTAGCCTTCACGGACAATGGCAAAAAAATCTAAGAGGTCCCGTATACAAGTTGCGCATGTTAAAGATCTCTTGATGATCCTAAACTCGATGAGTGGACTTTGGTCGCCATCCGGGCAAAATTCAAAATTTCCTCAAATGTGTCCCCCGCGCTCATATGACCGTATGCAGTTGCAAGCCCTGTAAAACACTTACAATTTCATTTAAGTATTTGAGTATTGATGACAGTCATAATTACAGCACTTTAACACTGTAGTTGTAACTTCAGTTTTTTATTCTCCACCTTCAAATTGGTGGTGTAGAGATAGTCCCTGTAAAATATCAATTCAGCTTGTTTGTTCAATATTTCTTCCTTTTTGTATGCAAATCAAAGCAAATTTAAATTACTTTGTATAATTTCAACAATGAATGCCCTTCCATTAAAAACAATTGAAAAATAAAATTCAATTCATACAATCAATCAATCATACAAGTGAGACAGCCTGGTGGAATTAGGCTCTCGTCAACATGATGAAATCAAAGATATTGGCA
>NW_004797766.1:364090-367161 GCF_000002075.1 Aplysia californica | reverse complement strand
GTCAGCAGAAAGTACAGCAGAGAAACCGGGTACTCAGCCAGGTATGCCAATGTTGTCAGCTTGTGTCTAGACAAGGAAAGGCTGCGTCAGAAAAGAAGAGGTCTTCCTTTTTTTGTAAGTGTTTTTCAGAGCTCGCAACTGCATAAGGTCATACTGGCGCGCTGGACTCATTAAACTTTTAAAGTTTTGGTAGGAATTTAGAATTTTGCTCGGGTGGGGGCCGAAGCCAAGCCTTATCGATTTTGGACCACCAAGGGATCTTTAACGTGCGCACCGTGTTGACGGGACCTTCGACATTTTTCACTTTTTTCCCGAGAAGGCTAGGTATTAGATCGCACCACCATAAGATCGGGGTTGTGGCTGAAAGACAGCAGTAAGTAGGATCCAAGGAGTAGTAGTGCAAAGGCTGCAGAAAGTCAGAAACTCAGAAGAGGGGGTAAAGGGGAGGGGGGAGTGGGCAGTAGGCGATGACGAAAGCAGATGACTTAACAAGTTTGAAAACAGGAAAGGAGGGGAAAGGGGAACATTTCAAAGAAGAAAAATTTCAGTCGCTGTCAAGTTTCGAACCCGGGACCTATTGAATGAGAGGCTAACATTGTAACCGCTAGACCACGAGATACCCCTTAGGGCAGTGCAAGTGACTGAAGTTGTCTTTAGGCCATTCCCAAAGGAGGGATATCAAGGAGATTAAAAGTAATGTTCTTATACAAATGGGACAGATTTACCAATATCATGTTCATATTGAGCCGGAACAACGTAGGGGGAACTGGTGCCTTTTCTTTCCTCATCCTTACTATTGTCATTTTTTCCTCTACATCTGTTATAAATAATATGTTTGTCACTCTCTTGTGAACTGCTTTTTTTGGGGTGCCGTGATAGACGAAGCAGACTTTGTGCAGTTGAAGCAAGAGAGGTGAACAGAGTAAGCCTGATTCCCCGTTTGGACTTTTCCGTTGACCCTTTGCGCTCATATGACCTTATTATGCAGTTGCAAGTGCCGTAAAATGTTACTAAAACTAAAGACCACGAGAGACCCCGACGAGGTCTGCATCCCGTCCAGCCGTCTAGCGTTTCTGAACAGTCTTCCCCCAACACACCAGTGATGCAACTGGTGGTGAATGATTACTTATCCCAAGCACTTACTTTGGTTATCTATTCATATAAAGAAAGGGGGGGGATGAGAAGAAAATAGTTTTGTTGTTGCTGTTGTTGTTGTTGTTGTTGTTGTTGTTGTAATTGTTGTTGTTTGTTGTTTGTTGTTGTTGTTGATGCTATTGTTGTTGCTTTTGTGTGGTTGCTGTTGTTGTTTTTGTTGTTGCTGTTGTTGTTTCAGTACTGACAGGTTCCAGAAATAAAGATTTCAAAGGGAACACAACTTTACTGTCACATCGTTATACCAATATTTCAAAAGATATGAATGTAGGCCTATACTGCAAACGAAAACTGCACTTCCAAACTTGACGTTCCAAGTATCAAAATGTGACCTTACCACTAACGACAAATCATATACCCACCAGGTTCTTCTGGTTCTTTGATCAAAGTAAGTTAGCCTACTAAAGAAACAAAGATAAGTTCAAAACTTCCGAAAGGAAAGAAGTTTTAAAAAAAAGCTAAACACAACACTTAGAAAAGATAAGAAACAATCAAAACATTTTTAAATTCGCACTAAACAAAATAAAGAAATGTAATTATGATTTAATGACTATTTTTTAAGAACTTAATTTGAAGAAACGGAAGAAGGAAAGTGTCCTCGCCCACATAGTTCGACCTGCGACAGTCGTTAAGTCGTTATCCTTCAGCGATTCAAAGACCCACAAATGAGACCAAACACAGCTGTGTACACTTGAAAAGACAACAAAGACTTTCCAATCTAGCTATCTCCCCCTCTATTATTCTCTCTTTCCTTCTCCCTCCCTCCCTCCTCTCCCTCTCTCTCTCTCTCTCTCTCCTTCTCTCTCTCTCTCTCTCTCTCTCTCTCTCTCTCTCTCTCTCTCTCTCTCTCACACACACACACACACACACATCCTCGCCCCTCCCCCCAACCTCCTTTCAGGCACTCACATGTACTCCGGACCACACAAGAAGATAATATTATCCATTTAGAACGTCTCCTTCAACTCTGACCTCTTTGTGCAGATCTGTGACTCTTTCTCTTATCTCGTCATGTCTTTGTGCCAACATTTGTTTCACTCCAATGTATTCTCTTTTTAGAACTCGTAACAATGCGGTCTTTAACAACGATGTAGCTGCCTTGTCTTTTTACTTTGCAAACATTTGATTTTTTTTCATGGAGTATTGTCAATAGAAACGAATTTTAAATAAACTACTTGAACATGACTTTGAGAGCCTGTCTCATTAGCCTTTTGCTTTGAATATTGAAAAAAATCCCTGTAAAGATTAAAGAGTTGGAAAAAAACCGAACCTGTTTTTAGTTGACTTTGAGTGTTTTCATCATTCTTTTTCGTTTTCATGAAAAGAAAACATTGCATTGTTGAGCGAAGCTAGAAACATGCGTAATCTCGTAATTTTTAGAAAAAATACATCACGTTAAAGTTCAGAACCATTGTATGATTGCAAATGTTTCTTGAAATCGACTAAATTGACGGCCTCATGATGGATGATTTTCTACTTCCTCAAAAAAATAAATAAATGTCAAAGCAGAAAGGCAAAGTGTCTCACTCGATAGAAATTCCTCCAACACGAGAATTGAACTTCGGTCTTTCGCGGGCAACGGTGAAGCGCCTAACTGTGGGACCACAGATGCCGAGCCGTTCCCAGTTTTGCCATAGCTTGTTTAAGGCCTCTCAGACTTTTGTGTTTTTATGGTTATGTTCTTTATCGTTTCAAGCCGAAGACGTGAGTTAAGTTCCTGCATGGTTATCATATCGAGTATCTAAGGCTGTCTACTGAGATACAGTATTCCAATCCGAAAAGTTTGGCCCCGGAAGGGTAGAAATAACAGGCCCTCTAAAGGGGTTTCACGTTGTCGACTTCTTCTTCTTCTTCTTCTTCTTCTTTTTCTTCTTCTTCTTCTTCTTCTTCTTCTTCTTCTTCTTCTTCTTCTTCTTCTT
>NW_004797766.1:358886-361264 GCF_000002075.1 Aplysia californica | reverse complement strand
CCCCCATAGTGCTCGTACCTTCAAACTCGTTTATCAAAATATATCAGTTTCATAGCGTAAACTCATTCTCAGCTGTAAGTCTACGCACTTTACAATTTATAGGAAAACAAATCCGCACCACCCCTGTTCCTAAAAAGGTTGGTGTATCCTGAATGTTCTGTTGGCACTGTGATGCAATTATGTTAATGTAGGTGGTACTTTTCACACAACCGTTGACTCAATAATAATTCTCCCCACACGGGAATCGAACTCGGGTCCTCTGTGCGCAACGGCCAAGTACGTAGCTGCTGCACCATAGGTGCCGATCAGTAGTGCATGAGGTAAGAACCTTTTACAGCGGAGTAAAGTTATTAAACCAAACAGAATTGACGTTCAAGTCCGATAGAACCGAGCGAAATGGATAAGCCAAATTTAGAACTCCTCTAAAGATCCAAGTTTTAGAAAATACCATGGGGCATTTGAATCAGGGCCATCCTCGTGGCAGCCCAGCATGGTACGAACTGAGTTCACGCTGTGCCCTAAGCTAAAGTCAACTGTAATAATGTTAGTGCAATATCCCCCCCTCTCTCTCTCTCTTTCTCCCTCTCTCTATTTCCCTGTGTCTTTCTGTCTGTCTCTCTGTCTCCCTCTTCCTCTCTGTGACTCTCTCTCTGTCTCTCAGCTTTCTCTTTCTGTCTCTCCTTGTGTCTCTTTATTTCTTTCCTTCCTTCTTCCATACTTGAAATCTATGTCTTCATGAAACAATGTTGTTAAAGACGAAGAACGTGGGTGGCGTGGGAAGTGGAGAGGGGGGAATGAATAAATAAATATAAGAAAAGTATGGTCAGCCTCTCCCCTTGTGTTACTGCCTATCCCACCCTATCTTCTTCGTTTCTCCCACTGCGCCCCTTCTCTCCCCTGTTCCCTATCCACTGGTTCATCACATCAGCCTTTTTCTCATCGTTCTTGTCTTCCTGAGTTTCCTCGTCCTCCTTTTCCACCTCCTCTTCCTCCTCTTCCTCCTCTTCCTCCTCCTTATTTCCTCTGATCAACCATATCCCTTCTATCTCCACTTTCATCAATCCTCCTCCTCCTCCTCTTCCTCCTCCTCCTCCTCCTCCTCCTCCTCCTCCTCCTCCTCCTCCCCTCACTACCTCCTCGTCTTTTCCCTCCCCATCACTGTCATCATTGTCACCAACTTAAGATCCCAACTTTCTCCTCATTATTCCTTCTGATCAACCATATCCGTATCTCCACTTTCGCCCATCCTCCTTCTCCTCCTCCTCTCTCTTTATCAATACAACCCACAACTTCCTCATCCGCCCGTCTGTTCCGACTAATCAGTCTCTCTCCATCCTTCCCGTCCGTCCCGCCGACATCTTTCCCTCCACAATCCCCCACAACTTCAGACAAACCGTCTTTGTGCCCATGAGGAACCACGGGCCTTATTTTATCAGTGACTTTCCTTGGTGACACCGGAATTTTGCATTGCCACCACCATTACAAGATGGAGACTTATCGGACGGACAAAAAGGGTATCGCATTTTTGTTTGTTCAATCTCCCCCACAAGATAACGTCCATGTTTCAAGCTCCCATGCGGCTATGGGATGCTATCAGATTCACTTTCTATGCCCACAAGAAAGGGCCTATAAATAGACTTGGGCCTGACATGAGGACGCCGGCTGCCAAACACACGAAAATACGGGACTCCCAATCCAAACCAAACGACAGTCAAAATACGTTGACTCCCCAAGCAAAAATTTGACTTCATGAGAAAAGCTATTTCTCGTTCGTGATGCATAAAAAAATACCAGCCTGTATCTAAATTGGGCCTTCAGACATTCGCTCTAATATTATCAACACTCCCAGCATTTTTTGTTTGTTTCCAAAACTTTCCCACATAAGTTTTGTTTTTCATTTTACATACACTTCGTATCAGAATTCTTCAACATGTGAGTAAAGATTTACCGTCGCTATGGGTAAACAGACAGACATAATCATGACGTCACTTGGCGACAGCCTGTCTCCACTGGACGCTGAAAAAATATCTTCTTGGGATTTTCACATACCGTTTTCATCTTTTTTTCAAGTACTCCTCCCCTGTCAGAAAATGAAAATTCGTAAAGTTTCAGGTGCGTCATACGAATATTTGAGACTTAATAATATTATTTTCAATATTCCGCGGTCGATGTTCTGTGTACTTAGCCGGGTGGAGACTGTGACGTCATGAGTCACTGTCTATGTGCACTTGCCAAGTCTTTGGTGAGTAATTACTGGAGGAAGAGTTGTGAGACAGAGGCAGAAAGACAGAAAGGGAGAGAGAAGGAAAGAGAGAGAGAGAGACAGAGAGAGAGAGAGAGAGAGAGAGAAAGAGAGAGAGAAGGAGAGAGAGAGAGAG
>NW_004797766.1:356636-358093 GCF_000002075.1 Aplysia californica | reverse complement strand
ATAGATAGATAGATAGATAGATAGATAGATAGATAGATAGATAGATAGATAGATATTGAAATTTGAAGAAAGTGAAATGCTTCTTGGTAATCTTTTCAAACCACGATTTTGGAACAGACAGGGAAAAGGGCCAACAGGCATTATTTCAATCCTTTAAATTGTTATTTAGCGTTCTATTCGGGCAAATACCAAAACGGCGAGTTTTTAAACAAAAAAAATGAACCAGAGACGGGTATAGAAAACGTGTGGGGTGGGAATGCACGGGTTGCAGAGGGTGCTGGGGTGAGGGTAAACGGGTGGCGTGGGGTGGTGTGGAGTAGGAAAGGGTGGGTTTGGGTGAGGTGGGGCACAGGATGGAGAAACTGGGACGAAGAGGAGGAGGAGGGAGAGGACGGCGGCTACGACGACTACGACGACGATGACGAGAATGAGGACTAAGAAGATGAGAAGCACAAGGAGGACGAGAAAGAAGTTCATGAACCAGTGGATCGGGAATGGGGGACAAAAGGAGCATAGACGAAAGAACTTAGAAGACAGGGTGCTATAGGCAGTAACGCGAGGGAAGAGTCAGGAGGTAGGAATCAGGCGGTCATGTTCACGAAAACAGAGTTGCGACTATTGTTTTATTAAACCATCACACTCACCATTGCAAAGTCAACTGTGTCTGTTTCTTCTTGTCCCGCATTATCTGCGCCACCGTTTTCTTTATATTTTGCTGTTGCGGTTGCTGCTGTTGTTGCTGTTGCTGTTGACCTTTGTTGTCGCCGTGCTCCAGCATTATCCCCTCGTCGTCAGCCACGTCATCATCCTCGTCATCAGAAGATGTTTTATTGCTCTTACCGTCAGAGTCTGCGAGGAGAGATGCAGGGTTGAAAATTAAGTCAAAGGAAATGTGAGAACCGAGTTTTGGAATCTAGTAAGGTTTTACGTCGCTCGCAACTGATAAAGGTCGTATGAGCGTCAAAGGGTGGATTTCAACAGAGAAGTCCAAACGGGGAATCAGGCTTACTCTGCTCACCTCTCTAGCCCCAACAGCACAAAATCGGCTTATACTATCAAGGCACCTGGGAAATAGTAGTTCACAAGAGAGTGAAAAACATACAAAAGAAGTAGTGGAAAATGACGATAGTAAGGATGAGGAAAGAAAAAGCAGCAGTTCCCCCTATGTTGTTCCGGCTCAGTGTGAGCATGACATTGATAAATCAGCATAATGTTTACAAATCTACGGTGCAGAAGAACATGTTTAGATCCCCCCTATTGGGAATGGCCTTTGGGAACCGAGACCGTAGTTAGATGACATTTTTTCGCTTTACTAATGACGGCATGTGCCCGTATTTGACATTTACGCAACTAGTCACTCAATTTACAGATTTCTCATGTCTTGTAAAATCAACTGATGGAGTTGTTGTTGTTGCTGTTGTTGTTTTTGTTGTTGTTATTGTTGTTGTTGTTTGCTG
>NW_004797766.1:355047-355952 GCF_000002075.1 Aplysia californica | reverse complement strand
ACAACAACAACAACAACAACAACAACAACAACAACAACAACAACAACAACAACGACAGCATTAACAATAACAATTAATGCAACACTCCCCCCACCCTCCACGAAAAAAACTGAGGCAACACAAAACACATTTTCAAAATTATGTGCTTATTAAGCTGTCCAGATTTCCGTATTTTGTTCAATAAGAGACACGATCCACGAAATGTGAAAATGCCTTCCAAGGAAGATATTAAGTGATGTCGGCTCTGGTTCGGAAGGAAAGCCAATATTAAACGTTGAGCAACTTCTCTTACACTACCTGGGTAAATTATGCCCACCTAGACCTATACATCAATTAGAATGAGGGAGAGGGGCTTGGAGAGGGGCTTGCGAAGGGTGGGGTGGCAACACAGGCTACAATGATATCAAACGGGCCTATGAAGCTAACGGCCCTCGACAACATCCTCATGATGACCTTATATTATTTGGATTACTTTGTGCAGTTCTAATTAGTCTTTCCCCCTATAATGTAAGGCCTTGTAGACTTAATTTGTAGATTTCGGATCTTGTGAAAGCTGCTGGCGTTGACTGGGATGATAAATCAGCACACATGCATCAGAATTACTAAACAATATAGTGGATATCTATGTGGGGGCTCTCGTGGCCTGGAGGTTAAGATGTTGGCCTCTCAGTCAAAGGTCTCGGGTTCGAGTCCGGGTAGCGACCCGAAAATTTTTCTTCTCTAAATTTGTCTCCTGTTGCCTCCTTTCCTGCTCTCTAGTAACGTGCTGTTGTTTGCTTTCGTCTCCACTTTCTCCCCCCACCCCCTCACCTACATTGCCCCCTCCTCTGGGCTCATGACTCTTTCTGCAACCTTTCAACTGCTACTCCTTGGCTCCTTCTTACTGCAGTCTTTCAGCCACACCA
>NW_004797766.1:348716-351403 GCF_000002075.1 Aplysia californica | reverse complement strand
ATATGTGTATGTTTGTGCGTTTGTATGTGTGTGTTTGTGTGTATTTATGCGTGTGTATGTGTTTGTGTGTGTGTGTGTGTATGTGTGTGTGTGTGTGTGTATGTGTGTGTGTGTGTGTGTGTGTGTGTGTGTGAGTGGTATGTGCACGGGCTCCGTGCGCACTCGACTATAGCAAGACTGGTGTTATAATTGGGGTGGAATAACAACAATTGTTGTAAAAGATACATTACTTCCCAAGAAACGAAATATTTTGCCCACCATAATTTGGGCGCAATGGCGCACCCATAATTTGAAAGCTTGGCAGCGACGTTTTTAAGGAAAGCGAAGAGCTGCGGCCATGACAGGGCACAGTCTAAAAGCTGTATGACCTCTACAAGGATATACGTGAGGCATCAAGGTGAAATCAGGCGCCAGTCAAAATAAGGAATTAAAAGAAATCTGCATTTTTTTGGGCCGATGGGTAATTTTTTCTTCTTCTAATTTTTAAAAAACTGGCTCAACACCCTTTAAGTCCATTTAAAAACACATTTTTGTGTGGAATTTACTGAAAAACATTGATTAAAGGCACACAAAAAATGTTGAATTTTCAGTTTCCAAGGACTCTCCCGCTATAGAAGTTACAAAAATTTGGTGGCCATTTTCTCGCTAATTTTACCTCTGAAACCAGGCAACCCCCACCTCCTTCATTCGGAAATATCTCGACTAGTATTCAAGATAAATGGAAATTTTTTTTCAAAAGCAAGTCAAATGAAAAGCTTTAAGATGATACCAATAAGCTCATATTAAGCCCCAAAATGGACGAGCCCCTGATGTCACTGCGTCGTGACACATACGAAGAGGCCTGCAAGAGGGACATGATCTCCACTAAGGTCAACTATAGACCACGACAAAGATTGTAATTAATGGAAAATGAAATGGGCTCGTCGTTAGCCCAATTGATATCATACTGTACTACTGAACAGATGGCTTCGGGTAGAGTTCCTGCTGGAGTGTTCTGAATTGGGATTGTTTTGGCCAATTGATTATGTCCTATCGGAGGTGAACGTAAAATTCGGCTTAAATAGCTTTACAATGTGGAAAGGGACGTTAAACCACTACAATTTGGATTCTTTTTTTTTCAAAAGGAAATATTTAAAAGTCTCAAAAGGAAATAGAAAGGCTTGTACAAAGACGTGACAGGGTGCAGAACGTCGATCATGTTCTCGTACTCACCACAACCTGCATTTTCTCGTACGCACTTGACTGATAGGCAACAATATGTCACCATCACAGTGCAGGAAATAGAGGCAAATACATGACACACACTTTTGTTCCTTGTGGCGCAGCAGTGACTTCTGTTTTAGGATCGTGTTTACATTATATTGTTCAGTCAGTGCGTACGAAGTACAGTGTACTATGAAATTTTAAACTCACAAAGTGTTTCTCAAACAGAAAAAAACCCTGGTCATAGACGCATTCAGAAAAGCGAATTAAAATTAAGTCTATAGAAAATACACATTTTCTCTCCATTGTTTGTAAATGTAATTGTATGACTCTTACGCCCGCATCGACACAATTTACATCATTTAGGAGGCGGGCTGCTTAGACCCTAAGTGTCCAGGCCAAACCGGGCAGAGAGCGGTACAGCATCCGAGCAGAAAGGCAGAGATACTCAATCAGGGGGGAAAAGTCTTAAAGTGAACCCCGAAAACAAAACATGAATATCAGAGTCATGTCTTTTGCGTACGACGGCTAAGCACCTAACCGCTTCACCACAGACACCACTACAGTTTCTCTGAATCGAGCTGAACTTTGAAATTTTATACTTGAAAATGGGTCTCAAACAGAAAAAAAAATCATGACCATGAACGCTATCAAACATCCGTTGTATAAAAACCATAATAAAGTTCTGCCTTCGGCGTTTATCCATTCCTTCCGTAAGCTCTTATAATCAATTGCTCGGTGATAAATCAGGAAGCCTGGCTATTTCACTTCCCGACACTGCGATAAAAAAATAAAGAGAAGGGCCCCAATTTCTGGAAGGAGTGACCTTATAATCTAAAGAATTACTTTGCAAAGCAACACTAAAGTTTCGATCCTGGGCGCCAAATTTCTTTTTATAGAAACTGTCACCAGAAACAAGTGCAGATTTTAAAGTGATTTTGACTTCCTTCATCGGCCTTTCGTTTCCTGCAAACACAAGTGGGGATTCTTACTACCCTAAACCTTTGCGCTGAACTACCTAAGCCTTTGTTTGATTAATGATATTAGGGCGGATGTTGTCATCGGAAAATGCGGTTGACACCAGTATTGATTTGGCGTGTCATCAGAAGCTGTGTATTTTGTCATCATCTCGCGCGTGCCACGTCCCCGTCGCGGTACCTCAAATCTGTGAGTCTATAAATCAACGATAAAACAAAGCAGGCAAGGGCTAGAGTGGGGTGGCCAATTGTTCGACTAGTCAGATCTGTATGATCGGGTCGGAGCTGAAATCAGAATCGTTTACAAACGATGCACTTTGTCCTCTCATGAGCTTCAAACAAAATACCTAGAACCGTCGGCCAAAAACGATTATGTACGATAAGAGTTATAAACAAGTCCTTGGTGAAGATAAAGAGATTTACAGTGTTACCCTATAACATACACCGGTAAACAAGAGTGACGACTAAATATCTACTTACTTAGGATGAAAAAAAACTTCTGCCTCC
>NW_004797766.1:345682-348616 GCF_000002075.1 Aplysia californica | reverse complement strand
CCCCCGCACAACCCCGTCTAGTTTTTCCATAAGATACACTTTTTTAAGGTATGTTTTTTGTTTCTCTAATTGAACTTGACAAAAAGTTCAAGAGTGTTAGTCTGTCATACTAAAATTGAATCGGATATCGTCAAATAAGCGTCAGCTCAAAACAACATTAACTCATGCTGCAAAATCGAAGGTGGCGCCCACCCTTTTTAATTAGCTCACGGGAACAACCGATAAACTGGTTAACCTTAAAACAGGTCACGACCTAACGGGCAGGTGGCGTTTCCTTTGAAGCTAAATTGTGCTGGTGTCAAACGACATGCTCCAACCATCTTGCCATTTTCAAACTGTCACCGAAAGAACCGTTAAAGAGACTAATAGGGGCACACCTGACACGTGCCTCTCGTGCTGTTGTGCTACTGTTGACCAATTAAGTGTTTTTATTCAGAAAAAAACAAATCGTGTAAAAACAACAAGCGCGCTTAAGCGCTTAAAGCCACGGGGTACTGCAAAATCATTTGAGAAAAGTCCAAGTGCATCCCAAAACTGTTACAAAAAATCCTTATAAGGTTACACTTAAAGCAAAAAAAGCCACCAGAATGACATGGGAAAACTAGTCAGATTTATCCGGAAACGATAAATTTTGTTGCCTAATCTGTGGATATTCTTCTTGACTAGCCCTTTTCTTGACAAATTAAAGTTAATCTAAATCACACGCAAAGTGATGTTTCTTTCAAAAATAGTACCGCTTTTAGAGTCATGGTATGGTAGTTGACAACCAGGCTTTGTGATTTACAACTGTTTTGGAAGCTGTGTGACCAAGAAGTACTTAGTAGAAGCAGATTCTTTTTAATGAAGGACAAGGAGAAAGAAAAATTTGGTTATCAGCAGGGTTTTTTTTTCTTTCATCGTCGGAACATTGACGTTCGAAGTCACATTTGGGGTTAAGAACACGCGACAAACGCTTGGTCACAAATCACTGGTATATCAAATGAAGGCTCTCTTTTTGAGTCTGTGTGAGTACTTTGTTTTGAGTCTGATAGAGATCCCAAAACACACACACACACACACACACACACACACACACACACACACACACACACACACACACACACACATCTGTATAAGACAATCACCTGAACAAACGACCACTCTCCACCCCCCCCCCTTGCGTATTTTCACATTATAAAGCCTCTGTATAAGACGTCACCCTGTCTAAGACAACTCATTCTCTCCTCGACAAAGGATGACCGTCTCAGACAATTTCAAATTTACTTGTCACTGAATTTTTTTAAATTTTTTTTTTTTTTTGGGAGCGGGGTTACCTCAAGACGGCTCTTAAAGAGATTTAATACAGATAAACATGTTATCGAGCTCCAGCTACAAATCAACTCTACACCTCTCTGCAGGGGGTTCAAATCACACTTACTTTTAATCAGTATGGGATTTGAGCAGCTGATTTCTCTCCTTATTGCGAGAATATAATCATATAATTAAAATAGATCTGTAGTGTGTTACAGTCGAACCTGTCGACTCATACTGCGGCTGTTTCCCTTGTGGAATGGATTATAGAGCTTTTTCGAGTGGTGGTATACCTAGAAGGTTTTTTCGTACATCGATTTTCTTTTCTGGGTGGGTGGAGGGGGCGGGGGGGAGTGTTGTGGGGGAAGTCTATGGATGTGTGTTTATATATATGTGTGTGTGTGTGTACGTATGTGTGCGTGTGTCTGTGTGTGTATGTTGTGTGTGTATGTGTGCGTGTGTATGTGCGTGTGTGTTGCACTCCAGCTACCGGCCATTAGACGGGGATTTGCATCCTATGTCAGTAGGCCAATTGACTATAATTTATGCAAGGTGTCTAAAACATGAGAATCTTTTTCAAGGTCAATAATTTGGACTTCTTTGCACCAATTACGATAAAACTTCGAGCAAGTAGAATTCAATAAGAAATGGGCGTGATAGTTGTGAAAAAAGAAGGAAAACCGTACTGCAGGTTGGAAAAATATCAAGTTTTAGAATTCTCAACCAAATTGAATTTCTGTTGTTCCAAGTTTTGTGGAAATTGTTCAAAAGATGACGCTGATTATTTTAATTATATGATTATATTCCCCATAAATGAATCCTCGTTTAATGTGATTGTTAACAGAAATATTTAGACACCTGGTTAAATAGAAATTAGATTATTTTAAATATTCAATAATTGAATGACTGGTGAAACTCACCCATACGGAGCCCTCGGTCAGCCAGTCCAGTGGTCAAGTCGTGCCTGAGGCCGTCCAGTCTCGCTCGCTTCACGCCAGCTGTCGCCATGGCCGGAGACATCCCAATAGAATCCACGGACACAACTCACAAGAAATACGTCGTCTTCACGCGGAAAGTTATCACAGAGAAATAATATACCCCATATCACACAGGATAAGCATATTATTACGAAGTTAAAGCTTCATGGTTGATGCGTTTGGCCGTTTCAGTCAGGCAAGGATTTGGCGCTGAAATCAAGTGACAAGGAGTACTTGGTCTTTCTAGGACATATTGAAACAAAACCGTCAAAAAAAACAAACTCCTTCCCTTTTTGTTTTGTGATTTTGCTAGTTTTTAGGTTGAACATTCAGTTTGAAAAAAAAAAAAAGAGATCAATTTTCGTGAAAAATAAGTGCGGCATTCATTACGTACGACATCTCAACAGAATCCAATTTGGCTGCCGTATCCATGAAAATGAAACATTTTTTTCAAATGTGATTGCGGATTTTAATACTCCTTACTATGTTGTTATATTTGTGAAATTTTGTAAAATTTGGTCCTCTAATAAGCGAGTAAGCCTTCGGGCGAAGCCCCCCCCCCCTCCCTTAAATTATATTAAATAAATTCGTGAATATCATGAAGAAACGCTGAGTATATTTTAATAAATAATGATCTTGTCAAAAACATTATTTAAAATTCTAACTT
>NW_004797766.1:341980-344536 GCF_000002075.1 Aplysia californica | reverse complement strand
GCAGTCAGATTCTACCAAGGCTTAGAGGAATACGATGTCCCAGCAGACAGACCGAGATCTTCTAAGAAATACTCTCCCCACGCAGGAATCGAACTCACAACCTCAGTGTGCGACAGTGAAGTGCCCAACTGTTATATGGGGTGCCCACTACGGATGGGATCGGCCCGATCTAGCCGTAGTGGGCGCCCCGTATTACACCACAGACGTCGGTTCATTCTCTGGAACACAACTACGTCAGAAATAGTAACGGCAACGCAACACAGGTGGGTTTTGAAGTGCCTACTCGGTACAAGTTTCTTAAGTTCCATACTATTTTCCTTTTTTTGAAACACCAAAAAAGATGTCCTCAAAACTGCGGCTGGCGACAATTTTTTGCGCCTTTTCGTGTACCAATTTGTACCATCTATAAAGAATGACCTACCTTGTATTTCTAAAAGTACAAGTAAAGAGTATAGTAAACAAACGTTTATGAATAACGAAATAAAATATAATCTCGTCAGCACCAGTGTCTGCATCTATGATTCTGCGCATTTTGACGATAGGTTAAATGTGACAAAATGCCCAAGAGCAGCTAACTACCGTAACAATTGGTGGGTCAGTCTCGGGGCCAGAGATGACACCTCCAGGTATCCCAGGTATATTGATAATGGCTAATTTAAAAGAAGAACAAGAGCAAGAGCTAGAGCAAGAACAATAACGAGACCAAAACAAGATCAAGATCAAGGTCAACAACAACGACAACAACAGCATACAATGAACCATCTTTGTAGTGTACGGCCTTTGCCTTTACTCAACGTTAAGAGTGTCTACTCCAAAGGCAACAACTTTGAATTTTTTTAAAATGCTCGTCCAGCATTCTTGGAGGCTTCCCCCAAAACCGTGCTAATGCGCAGCTCGCGACTTGGATGACCCACGGGATCCCTGACTCTATCAGCGCTACACGCGTGCTGTTCTGTCACAGGGGGGTGCCCACATCGCCCCCCCCCCTTCCACTCTCCACCCCCCACGTAAAGCCGGTGCATACCCAGACGTCCTCAAACGGATACCTTGAAGGATCACGCTACTTATGTAAACTTGACGTCAATGTAAATTTATTTGTCAACTCTGAAGGATCAAAGTTGCTCGCCGTATTGTTTGTCATAGGTTATGGTCGCCTTCTGAATATTTAATTTTTATATTTCTTGCGTGTTCATGTAACTAAATCAATTGATTTTTTAGAGGCCTGGAGAAGTTTATCTTGGCTGGTTTTTAATTCTTCTTTATTTATTTTCATTTATTTGAAACTTGGAAAGCTACAACTTTAACGTGTGGTATTAATACAATTCTATCCACGCGGCAGGTGTATTGCAGAAGTTAAGCCCTTCGCCGTGGTACACAGAAGGCGTGATTTCGATTCCTGTGTGGTGAGATATACTTTTTCATCGAGTATCTCCGTCTTCTACTGGGATATTGTATCCCACACAGCTCGGGTTGCCGGCGCTAACAGTCAGGGTCGAAGCAGTCTGCCTCCTAAATTATCTAAATAGTGTCGATGCTGGCGTCAAACTGTTACAGACAAACCAAAATTCTTAATATGCTCAGTCTAAACTTGTAGCACATCGTGAGGTGCCACTATGTAGAATGTTAGACCAAAAATTTGGGTGAATGTCAACAGAGAACTCCTTACAGGGAATCGGGCTTGCTCTGCTCACCTCTTTAGCTTCAACGGCACAAATTCTGTTTCGACTGCCAAGGCACCCCGGAAATAGCGGGTCACAACAGTGTGACAAACATACAAAAGAAGTAGATGAAAAATGACGATAGTAAGGATTAGGGGAGGGGGGGGAGAAGCAGTTCCCTGTTGCAGTTCAGGCACAGTTATCAGCATGACATTGATGAATCAGCCTATTTACAATTTACAATTCTACTATGCATAAGAAAATATTAATGTCCCCCTTTGGGAATGGCCTAAAGACACTTCAGTCAATAGCACCGCCCTGGAGGGTAAAACAGATTCTGACACACGCCATTTTCAGAAGTGACGCAAGGTGGAGTCTAATACTGAGCCTTAGTTTTTCTAGGGTAATTGAAGCAAAACCGCCAAAAGAGCCCTTCATTCTGCTTAAGAGCTCCTCGCTTTGTTCGTAAACTTTCTCGCAATGCAATTAAATTTTAAAGCTTTAAAAAATCTTGCCTTATGATGGGTCAAATAAATTCGAGAACATAAGTTGAAGTAATGAAACAAAACGTACAGTAAAAGACCGCTTAGTGTTGTGTAACCGTGCCTGGCACCGCGAGACATTCCGGACCCACAGAGCCGTCTCCGGGCTGTCGGGAGGCCAAGCCGCGTCGCGCCAGAACTCGGCGTGCACGGGGAATTACTCGCGAAACCTCTCCAGATAACGCCAAGGACTTCAAAGATCTCGAAGTCGCCAATAAGACAATGTATATACACCCTGGGCTACTTGGCCACTTTTGCTACCTTTCTCCCCACGCCCGCATGAAAGTGCACAAAATGTGTGTATGTGTGTGTGTGTGTGTGTGAGTGTGCGTGTGTGTGTGTGTGTGTGTGTGTGT
>NW_004797766.1:331195-336195 GCF_000002075.1 Aplysia californica | reverse complement strand
ATTATAAATCTCTGGTTCTTTTTTATGTAGGTGTTTTACATCCTCTTCGACACACTTTACATAATTCAGCAAACCTTTCTGATACAATATCCTAGCAGAAACACCGAGGTTCTCGAATAAAAATTATTATAGTAATAATAAAAGACTGCATTTATATAGCGCTCTATCCAATATTAGTATAAGGTCCCATTACGGTAATCGAACTCTGGTCTTCTGCTTGCAACAGTGAAGCGCCTACTGCCACACTACACACGCCGGTTATCGGGGTTTGTGGGCCCGTATTCATATTGCATATCATATAGTGGGGAAAAAAATTCAGAGACACAGCTGATAGGTGCATGCTTTCTGTGGTGAGTACTGATAACAGCAATAATAGTATCAGTATATTGTATTTCACGTCCCTTTTGGCAAATAACATTATTTAGTAGGCGGGCTATTTCGATCCTGCCGTTTGTAGTCAACCCGGGCTAAATGGGGTACATCTGGAACTTTCCAGCAAAAGCAAAGATACAGTATTTGATTGAGCATCCTCCCTAAATAAATAAATGAATAAACAAATAAATGAATAAACAAACAAATGAATAAACAAATAAATAAATGAATATGTTAAATAAATAAATAAATAAATACATGAATGAATGAATGAATGAATGAATGAATGAATGAATGAATGAATGAATGAATGAATGAATGAATGAATGAATGAATGAAAATTCAAAACAATAACACACGAGAATCGGACTCGCATATATTTCTGCATGTGATGGTTGAAATTGAGCGCCTAGCCGCTAAACCACAGACGCCAATGCCGTGAGATCTTGAAGAAGATACGTTCAGTTATTTAACATCTTTATTTTATCGTTCAACGTTTAAACATGTTCTCCTTATCCTTTTTCTTATTTTTTTTTAGCCGTCTTGTTTTCAGTAGGCCTACCGTTTCAAGTTATCTGTCAGTTAGGGTGCTCAGAGGAGTCGGAGAAATTAAAATGCAACCGAGGACAAGCACAGTATTGTTTTAGATAGATAGATAGATAGATAGATAGATAGATAGATAGATAGATAGATAGATAGATAGATAGATAGATAGATAGATAGATAGATAGATAGATAGATAGATAGATAGATAGATAGATAGATAGATAGATAGATAGATAGATAGATAGATAGATAGATAGATAGATAGACAAACAAACTGTGTTTTGCTTTATTTTGTTTTTGTTTACGCAATAGAAATAATAATAACGATAGCAACAATAATGATAATAATATTAATAATAATGATGATAAACATTATTATTATTATTATTATTATTATTATTATTATTATTACTATTATTATTATTATTATTATTATTATTATTATTATTATTATATTATTATTACTATTATAATGATAATAATATATAAAATATAAGGATTAAAAATGTATAATGATGAGGATGGTGAAGATAATAATAATAATAATAATAATAATAATAATAATAATAATAATAATAATAATAATAACAGTAGTAGTAACAACAATAACAACAATATTAACAATAACAATAGCAGCAATAGTATCAACAACACAACCAACAACTATAATAATATTAATAATAGCAATAGTAATAACAATAATAAAAACAATAATAGTAATAATGATAATAATAATAATAATAATGATGATGATGATGATGATGATGATGATGATGATGATGATGATGATGATGATGATGATGATGATGATGATAATAATAATAATAATAATAACGATAACAATGTGACAGTACAGACAGAGTGTTAACAATTCGTTTTGCAGTGATAATGATAATAAAAGTAATAATCAAAATAACGATTGTTTTGATATTGATGCTGATGCTGATGCCTATAATGACGATGATGATCAAGTAAGATTAATGGGTTGGGTCGTTTTTTTGTTTTTTTTAAAGAATCAAACAACTGCTAGCTGATACATTTTCTGGTATAGATAACTGTGCATTGCGTTTCTTTAACCAAGTTATTCTGTTACATACTTCTTGTTTACTCCATTTTAACAGTATAGTATTTTATTAATCCACTTTCGTGATGACTTTTCTATTGAGTTTGGTTTATCTATTTATTTATTTATTTATTTATTTATTTATTTATTTATTTATTTATTTAAAAAATATTTCTTTCTTTCTTTATTTGCGTGTTTTATAGTTTAGCTTTGTTTGTTTGTTTGTTAGTTTGTTGTTTTTTGTTCATTTTTTTCTTTGATTTATTCGCTCGTTCTATTATCCGTTTGTTTATTTATTATCTTCTTTTTTTTCTGTTTTGTTGTCTAAGTATTCATTTGATGTTGTTTTGTCTTATTTATTCAGCTTTTTTTTTGGTGAAAAAGTGGCTTTAAAAACTTTTCAGATTATTTATTCAAAACCATCCCATAAACTGTTTATTCTCTTTTTAAAGATCTGGTTATTTATTTTGTTTTACAGTTTCATTCACTTGAAATCGCCACTTCCGACAGTGCCGATGATGAATACAAGAATAACCCAGCTGATTGACGGTGATCATGGGGATAGTTATGACAATGACAATGACAATGATTATAAATGGTGGGTTGAAATATTTAAATTGACTTTGTTGGAAAAAAATGATATTACAAATGGTATTCTCAATAGCCCGAGGATATATATTTTTTTAAAAATTCAATTTTGTTTGTTTTATAATGTACAGGTTTATTATAACTCCATTCATTGTCGTGCCAGTCTACTGATCCCCTATACCTGGTAATACATGTAATAATATTGCACTAAAAAGGGGTAGTAAAATACTCACTTCAAAACAAACTTTTAAAGTTTAGTTTTAGTAAGCGTTTTACGGAACTTGCAGCACAATAAGGTCATATATGTGCCGAAAATCAAACGTTATTTAAAAGTCCTCGGACGTAATACATCAGCAAGCCAATGCTTTACACTTTTTCCCTTTCTTTTCTCCTTTCGTTCTGGGGAATCTATTTTTCTAGAAGTTCAACGTCCTTCTGTGAGGGAATACACAGGCACAGATATCACCAGGAAGTATCACAGTTAGGTATCCACATCCGAATACAGCGCCATAACAAGCCTGTCACAGAACTGAGGCCCGACATGAAACTCCCCAGGGTTTTATTGGCCCCTTTCGCTGAGACCCGGGGTCCTCTCTTCGCCGATCTTAACGGTCCGACGTCGTGTTCTGGTGGGCCAGGCGCCAGATTAGAATCCGTATTCCAGATAGTGGAAAGTGATCCATTTATCCGGATAGATATGCTGATACGTTTTAAGTTGGTTTTCGACGGCTTCTTAGTTTGGTTAACTTTCCTTATTCAAAGTGTAAGGCTGTGAGATTTTAAAAAAAATTGCAAACAGACAAAAAAACAAAACAAATAAAAATCAAAGCAAACGTAGAAGAAAATTGAAACTAAACCATCAGGAAACAGTGATGCGGAGTCCGGAAAAGCGACTGTTGGTATAATATAGCTCTGAATACTCGGAAAGCTAGTACACGTCTAACACATAATATTTATGAAAGATTCCCCGGGACCCTCTGAAGGGGATAATTTTAGACTCGTATTTCTAGCACAACTGTAATCTCAGTTCGTAAAAGACAGGTCACTGTTACAACTTTCTGCAAAGACACGATCAAAGTTCAAATTTAATCGGATTTTGGAGACTCGAGCGTCCAAAGCCCGGATTAGTGAAAAGTGGATCGATGCCCAGCACTCATGTCCTGATATCAGTAGACGGCAGCTGATGACGCGTTCAGACATCACCCACCCAGGACTTTCGTAGTACGAGCTTTGGAAGTGCGGGTTTTTGATGGTAGGGGTGGGGGTTATGAAAAGATTCAATACCACAGAATTGAGAAGACAACAGATGAGGATTTTTTTTAAAAATTGAGTCGAAAAGCAGCACATCTACTGTCGAAAAATCAATGTCAATACTCTTCGAACGGTACCCCTCTCCCCCCCCCCCCCCCCCGGCCGCCCTCTTCCACCACACCCTTTTATCGAGACGGTCGTTTGAACCATACCCAGGGATCGTCTCCAGTCAGATTCATGTATGTGAAATAGACTTTAGAACGATTAATACTACAGTGGGAAATGTAGACCTCCACGAAGATGGACTTGTAAAAAATAAAGGTGTTTTACGCCCCCATCGACACAACTTCGACCACGTGGGAGGCGGGTTGTGAGGGCTGCGACCCTGCCTTTCGACCAGCGCTAAGATGCGTACAATACCCCAGCGGAAAGACCGAGGTACTCGACAAAAATTCTTCCCCCTCGGGAATCAGACTAGTCTTCTGTATTTGTTTGTTTGTATTGGTAAGTGTTTTACGGCGCTCGCAACTGCATTAACTCATCTGAGCGAGCGGGTCACATTAAACATTTTCAGTTGGTAGGAAATTTTGGATTTTTCCCGGGTGGCGGCCGAAGCCTACTCTAATCCAATTTGGACCACCAAGGGATCTTTAACAAGCGCAACTTGCACATGGGACCTCCTAGAGTTTTTGCCTTTGTTCGAGAAGGCTAGTTGTAGAACTATACCTTTCCTACCAGAAGATCAGGGGTGTGGCTGGAAGACAGCAGTAAGAAAAAGACAAGGAGTAACAGTAGAAAGGCTGCAGAAAGAGTCAGGAGCCCAGTGGAAGGGGGCAAAGGAGGTGAGGGGATGGGAGCAGAACTTGGAGACGAAAGCAGACGACAGAAAATTGCAAGAGGGCAGGAAAGAGGGTGAACGGAGACAATTTTAGAGAAGAACAATTTCTGTCTCTATCCGATTTCGAACCCGAGACCTATATTGAATAAGACTCGAACACCTTAACCTCTCGGCCAAGAGAGCCCGCGTCTTCTGTGTGCTACGACCGAACACCTATTCGTAACACCACAGACGTTTGTGTGACCGAGCTCAAAGTTTTAAGCCCGTTGGGTTGGGGAATTTGTCGACACAGCGAGGGTCGTTCAGTGCCAGGGAAAGGACGAGAAAGACAAGGAGAAACAG
>NW_004797766.1:319888-330327 GCF_000002075.1 Aplysia californica | reverse complement strand
TGGTATGGTATGGTATGGTATGGTATGGTATGGTATGGTATGGTATGGTATGGTATGACTGCATCAGATGAGGCACTCGATGATATGATGATGACTTAATATCCAAGATATACGGCCAACGACCTGAGACTTACTTTGAGCCTTCACCGTTTCTCTCAGTTATATGTTTGATATAGATATAGATACTCGTATTAATCATTGTGTTCGTCTGTAAATTCGTATGGTCACTTTCAACACACAGCAAGGTCTCAAAGACGCTAGGAGCCGGATGTTTCACTTTGGTGATCTACGATACAATGTCCATCTCCGATAGGTCTGAGCTTCTGAGTAAGAGAAACTGGGTATAACTTAGAATCAGCCTTAGTTGAGGTCTCCATTCGGAACTTACTTGACCTACAACGCACATACAGGGTCTCCACCCTCTGTGGGGCAACAATGGGGTAGCCACGGCGTCCGACGAGAACGGTGATTTTAACTCAGTTTAATGAGAAGGGTGACCTCAACTAGACTTTTACTGGAAACACAAACCCATTTCCATCAAGGAGAATTGGAGGATGATTTATTGTGGGTATAAATCAGGGTAGTTCCTCCTGAAAAAGTACGACACCAGCTCTGAATATATCTACTGACGTACTACATGTCGTCATTCTCAACAGATCAGGAGACTGGTGTCTGTGATGAAGCATATAGGCGAACGTAGAAGATCTGATTTCCATTCCCCTGGAAAAGGAGAGGAGGGGGGTAAGGGCTTTGTCAGTATCTCTGTCTGTCTGCTGGGACGTTGTACCACTCTCAGCCTGGTTTGACCTTACATGGAGAGTCGAAGAACCCCGGCGACAAAGCGATCAAAATGGTGTCGATGCGGGCGTTAAAGAGTTACAGTCATAATCAATCATTCTCTAAAGTGCCGTGTCGTGCAGGTCTGGAGAGCATCACTAGATGACCCTTCTTTTTCTTTCATTTAGCGATTCTGACAGTATGCTTTGTTTTCTTTTCTAAATCAACATAAATTGACAACTCGGAAGCGACAAATAAATGCAGTTTTTTGTTCCCACTGGATGACTAGAAGGCAAACTAGGAGGGGGGAAATCCTGAGAAACCTATTTGGAAATCCTGAACAGACTATTATGAAATTGGCCGTTATTTTGAAGTGTGAAGGAATTAAGGGGGAGGGGAGGGGGAATGTTAAGAGGACGAAAGTCAACACAGACTTCACTTCCTCCCCGTTTGACATCATGATCATACTTTCTGTCGCATAAAGAGCAAAAAGAAGTTCTAACAAACAAACAAACAATTTCATAGGCTACCAGAACCTCGTCCTCAATCAACGACAAAACTGATGACGCAATATTCCACGTGTAAACAGAGATCCTCGTTTACATAAGTAATGACAGCAAAGATGTCTGCCGGTGTTGATATACTGGCGTCATGAGGTAGTCTTAAAGCGAAAGTGGTATACGAGTCCCTTAACTGATGAGGAGATAAAATGTTTTAGATCTTGGACCAGGAGACTACAGCTGGGGGCTAATGGCTCGGGGGGTCAGGATGGCGTGGGTGTAGATGTTTGAACTGGTAATCAGGAAAGATAATGATTTGTCGTAAGGCCAAAATAATAATGGGTAGTCTTTGTCATCATATTATAATCATAATCTGGAGTTTTGCGTGAGTAAATGCCATACAGGCTCAAATCCGTCATTTGGATTTTGATGGCGTGGCACTTAGCCAGGTGATTAAAGGGTAGATCCAGTGTCTCTATTACTGATTGTTTGACTGCCTGCAGTTGTTTAACACTCCCATCGTCATCATTTACTTAGATAATTTTGGGGGGCGAGTTGTTTCGACCCTGCCTGTCAGGACGCTTCCGGGCTGAAAGGGATACATGTACAATGTCACGGCAGACTGTCGTAGATACTCGATAAAAGTTCTCCCCATACAGACATCGAACCCAAGTCTTCTGCGCACGACGGCGGGGAGTTTAACCGCTATACCACAGGTGCCGATCCATTTCATGTAAAGTGCAGCATCAACAATAAAGAAAATACATTAAAAACGGCCTTTTCAGCTGATATATGTCAAATATCAATGAACAGAATTGATGGCAGGAATCGGCAGCCCCGTCGCATCAAAAATAAATCTTACTGATTTTTAATGTATTCAAATGCCATAATTGAACAACATGTCATTGTAAGGTATGAGTTTCTGGTACGTGTGTCATAATGAATGATTATGGTAAATTATACTTTGTGAAAAGTCTGTCTTTTTGGACCGATTCTTTCTTTCATTATTGTGTCAAACTTTCACCTAAGGACACAGGCCCCCACCACCCCCTCCCCTGTTCGCACCTTTCTTTTAGAAATAAAACCATCCTCGCCTGACCTGTATGAGACGTGTCAGAAAAAGGCAGTCGCCTTTGACGGGAGTTTTATTACTTTAACTCTTTAGGAACGTCGCGGATACATATTATGTCCTACAAGCAAAAGACCAACACCAATGTTGTCGCACCTTTCAATCCATCATACACGAATCAGAAACTCAAATTTGCATATTTCATAGTAAGTATGTTGTCGCCTGCATTTTGTAAGTTTCAGATAAAGGAAACGATAGAAAAATCTATATGAATAACAAAGCTATATTCTTTTTTTAATAAAGTGCTCCAAAAACAGTACACCTTCAAGCCTTTTCCATTGACCAGAACGTGCGTCCTCAAAGAGTTAACACATATACCTTCATCCTTGAGTAAATTTGACATCTGAAGTCCCTCCCTCCCCCTCCCACCCCTCCCCCTGACTTCCTCCCCTTGAACTTTCTCCGCTGATAAAGACGGCCTGGATTCGTAACGTTTCTACCCGGTGAGTCCCACGTCCTGCCAATCTGTCTTTAAACAGCAGTCCCTGATAATCATGATTGATAGAGAAATGATTGAACTCTAACTGTAAGGTACGACGTATTTCAGCTGAGTTGGTGCCACCCTCTACTGCAGTGCTTTATTTTTTTCTCTCAAATGTAGAATAAGTGTTTGCGCCCAATCGACACGGTATGGACCATTTCTTCGGTTTTAAGCACAAGGGGGCTATCCCGAAAAATGCTGTTTTGAGAAAATCGAAGGTAAAGTTTTTGGCCCTTGTTCAGTTTCTTTAAAAGACAAGGAGAGTTTTCTGCAAAACCTAACAAATATACACACCAATGAAACCAAACTTCTCCTATCGGTAGGTCAATGCCCACTTTTTGTGTAGGTCAAGATTTCTGGAAAGCTCCGAAATCCTGGTTAGCCTGCTTGTCCTTAAAAGCGACCATTTAAGAAGCAGGCTTGGAACCAAACCGCCAGGGCCAACCCGGGCTTAGAGGGACACAGAGTACCAGCAGAAAGACGGGGATATTTCATTTTTTGTTTTAAATCCTTCCCTCATGGGAATCGAACTCAGGTTTTCTGTGTGCGACGGCGAAGCACGCTACACCACAGACGTCAGTGCTGTCGACATTGAATTGGATATTGTCCGTTCTGTTTGAACATAGGTTGTACACGTTTTAATTTGGCTTTTTAAAATCATTTTACTAATTTCGCTCGGATATATTCAGTTGTATCTACTATAACAACCATCTATCCAAGACAATCCCTTGTCCCAACAATCATTTCCTACTTCCCCCTTTTTCTAACATTATGAAAAGAAGTGTTCAAAAGGATCCCCTCTTTAAGACAATTACTTTTCCTTCTGGGCTGTCGTCTAGGACAGGCTCGACTGTAGGTTGTGAAAGACCTGACTGTGTTCAGGAGTTAACTCTATATTTGTCGCTTTGAGACAAGGGTGCACTTTCAACTTACCAATAAGATTGTGTGTGTGTGTGTGTGTGTGTGTGTGTGTGTGTGTGTGTGTGTGTGTGTGTGTGTGTGTGTGTGTGAGAGAGAGAGAGAGAGAGAGAGAGAGAGAGAGAGAGAGAGAGAGAGAGAGAGAGTGGGGGGGGGGGGGGTGGAGAGGAGATACAGACATGCAGACAGAGACGAGGGCAAATTATTCTGTAGCTACATTTTTTTGTTTGTAAATGGAAACCACAAAACGAAAAGACAAAGTAGGTTGCAGCAGAAGAACAAGACAACCGTTAACCACAACCATGGGACAGTCGTCTGTGGCGTAGCGGCTAGGCGGTTTGTCGTCACACACTGAAGACATGAGTTCGATTCTCATGTGGTTAGGGTTTTAACTGAGTGTCCCCGTTTGTCTACTGGGGGTGTTTTATTTTTCTTAACCCTACCCGTACGTCATGTTTTACTATCGCACATACGACGTGGGGAACTCTGGGCCACCACTTTCAAAGAGGAAAGTTACACGTTAATCTGATCCGCACGCTTTGCATAGCAGTCTGTCAAAATGATTTTTTGAGAAATACTGAAAATTTTAAAGAGATTTTCGTACTAGAGGTATTCTAAAATTTGAAGAATACAACCCAAGGGGTACAAAATGACCCCAGGGCGTGCCCTGGCGGGCAGGGTCAAATCAGCTGACTTCCTAATCAATGTAAAACGGTGCCCATTGGGGTGTAAAACAACTGCAATTAGGCCTACATTTTCACAGTGAGCGCTAGTGTAAGTTTTATTCACGCATTCCCTCTGTTTTGGTAGAAAAAAACTCTTTTGCACCTGACCTAATCGAATAAAATCAGAAAAAGTACTTTCCTGTACACGCCATCCTCGTGTATCTCCAGACTCAGATGAGTATGTTAAATGCAACTCATGGACCCCCCCCCCCCTCCCCCCCCCCTATTTTCCTCCCTTGTCAGAAGTTGACGCTGAAATTAAAACATTCATTGAGCAATCAAAACAACCTAAACCACCTCAAAGTTAACATTAAATTAACATATTTGAACAGGGCATGTCTTTATTGTGCATGATTTACGACCCCGTCGACAAAAATGCGAATGTTATCGGTCGTTGGCTGCTCCGACTCTGCTAGTCAGGACCAACTCAGGCCATGGGGAAGACACAAGATGCACTTCCATTTAAAATATTTTCATTTAGCGAGAATCGAACTCAGATCTTTAACCCACAAGACGAGGATCATGAGATGGACACAGAAGCCGATGGTACATTAAGATTAGCCGTGTGGGAGGAGCGAGCGTGTAATCAAGAGCCTGGATGGGGAGACAGACGTCCTGTCAGATGAGGTGCGGCTTCTCCTGGCCCACAGATTGCCGCTCCCCGCCGAGTCACTGTCCGACCCGGCTGTTGACAAACAGATAGAGGCGAAAGTTGTGGCCAATAACCGTCGAGTACCGGGCCTGATACATTATCGAAGAGCAAACAGAGACGCGATTTCTCGGCCTCACACACACGTCTATTGGCTGAAGAACCTCGTCCTGTGATTGTCTTAAAAAAAAGGGTACGGGGGGTTCGATCGTTTCCTTGCTTCAGGCAAGTGTGATAATGCTTTTCACATTCGACTAGAGAGTATTCGAAGATGTTTTCTCGACCGCTCACTGCTGTTTGGCGAGCGTCTTAATCTACGAATATTTAGTGACTTGGAGATAATCTAGTTTAATCCATCTCTCGATGGATGTTTTCATTCCAGCATCAACTTTAGAAGCTCGAGTGAGTTGTGGTGGGATGTTGTGTTCCTTTTTAAACAAATCTATACAGAGATACATAGGAAAATCACAGGTTAGTGACTTAGCACTTGAACCTCAGCACTACAAAAACACACCTTCAAATACTACTGACTTTCGTTAAGGTCGTGGAAAACGATTTTTTTTCGAAAGCTTTTATACTCATACAAATTATGAAGATTGATCTTTAATATTTTTCATTAAATGGAAAAAAAAAACTTTTCCTCAAAATCCTCGAATAGTAATGAGTATGGGCTGAACTCTTCGAACATTCAACGACTTTCCGTTCTGGCAAATTCGAACAGCACTACTGTATGACTCGATAACGGGCCGGATTTAAGGGATAAGGGAGTTTAATAAAATTTCGTTCTCGTCGAGTTATCTTCCCTCTTGAAATGGTTAAGAGCTATCTTCTCCCCGGGCGGTAGGGCTGTGGGACAGGGAGAATGGGACAAACACTGACCTCTCTCTGTAAGAGGGGCGGGGGGGGGGGGGGGGGGGGGGGATGCGGGGAGGTTCAACTTTCACAATCCAGTGTCCCATCACAATCATAGTGACTGAATCACAGCAGCTGTGAATGTGGAGCCGATACTTCTTTTTTTCCCTGACTCTTCTTTCTCCTCCTTCTCATCAACTGGCCTCGCTAGAATAGTTCTTTTTACAGGTGCGCCTAATTTCAGATAAATACATAACATAACAATTCGGGGTGTTAGTGAACTGCAATTTCAAATACAAGTCCATCCAAAATGAAGACACCAGCCTCTTGTAGTGTACAGACTAGGCAAGTCGTCGCCGCACACAGGAGATCTCAGATGAATCCCGTCTGGCGAGAATTTTTATCGAGTATCTCCGTTTTTCTGCTGAGACGTTGTATTTCTTTCTCAGTCCGGGTTGGTCATGGAAGGCAGGGTCGAAACCCGTGCCAAACATCTACATTTTAAAAAAGAAGACCAAAACGACTTTACGAAGTTGTCGCGTGTAAAGACAAACCTAAGTTCCACCAGAAGACGATGTACAGCCTGACAGCCTGTTATGCGTCCGGGTGGTACTATCATTATTTCAAAATGCCTTTGCCGATTGCAATTTAACTGCGCCTATACTTTGCAGCTGAGCAAACCAAATGAAATAAACTATGTCAATTTAGGAAAACAAAGACATTCTGACAGAGAACCCATAATCTCATTTCTATTTACATTGTTGTCGTAATGACTGTTATTATTGTTGTTTACTATCATCATTAGTACATGCCTTTAACTTAAAAAAACAACAACCCTAAAGCATACCAGTTCTTTCATGTTTTGCGAGAAGGCCTTGATTGATTTGTGTTTGTTGTTCTGACTCATTCGTCAACGGCACACATGTTTGAAAAAACAACAACACAATTAATTGAAAAAAGCAACAACCAAAAACCATCAGCAACACTATAGGCTAAAGATCTAAATAAGAATGGTATGAATAATTCTTTTTGATGAAGGTGTTTTACCATTTCACTGACACAAATTAGATAATTTTAGAAGTCGGCTCTAGAAACGTTGCCTGCCTCGCACGGCCAACCCGGTTTTGGTATCTATATAATTTGGAACTTGGAAACACATGTGCCACTTTTCCCACAAAACTACAACCGCAACAGAGTTGAAAGTTGGCAAGTACCTGCAAAAAGATAGATAGGTCAACATGACGGAGCCCGATTTTAGATTTATTAATTTCCTGAATTTAGACAAATATATTTGACAAAAAGTTCCCCTCCTTCTTTGGCCTTTGTGAGGAACGAAACAAATCTGCGTAGCTGCCCTTCACAGCGGAAGTGCCGGAAGTGATATTTCGCGAGGTGCATTTTGGTTTGAGGGTACATGTATAGATATAGACCTTCTATTTTTATGCATCTCTCAAGATTTATTGCTCCATTCCAGTAGAGTGTAAATATGGTAGGCCAATGACTTTCAGTTGATGTTCATGCACCGATCATTCCTTTCATCGAAAGGGGCCCCAGCTAGTCTACAATATGACAACATTTTCAAACCACAAAACCAGCCAAATACTTCAGCAGTTTGAACTTTTTCTTCCAATCTCCACGACACTCCCTTCTTCCTTCCAAAAGAAAAAAAAAAGAAAATAACGAATAACAAAGATACATAAATGAATACATAAAATAGTGATACAAGAATGTAAAGACATAAGCCAGGCGCAAGTGGAGAAGAAAAATTGAACCTCTTTGTTTGCTCTTTTCGCCATTACTTGGGCTTGTCCCGATATAGCCGCCAGTGGAGTCCGAGCTAGGCGTCAGCCAGTCTTAATCTTTATGGCCCCCTCCATGGCACTCCACGCGCTCTCAAGCACTACATGTTTGGCTACCACTAAACAGCAATTACCGACAACTCTTGGTCACTGATAGAGGCCGTAGAACAAAGAGAGTTACCTCGGTCAGTAGCCGGACACTTACAGGGGATGATACTGATGACACCGACCGCTACACACGTCATCTGACACTGTGTACACTCGTCCTGTGCTCTGATAGGGCTAAAGTGACCCTCCACAATACCCCACCACCCCATCCATCCTTCCCTCCCTCTCCCCACGATTGCCCCCCCCAACCCCCCCCCCCCAACCCACTTCCCATTCCTTTCCTCCCCTATCCCCCTCTATCTCCCCATTTCTGCCTCCCCCCCCACCCCCATCCATACCACACCTTCCCCACCCACCCTACCCCCTCTTCTTTCACCGTCCTCTGGTGCCTCAATGGGAAACAGTTAAAATTTAGGGCAGATGCCCACCCCAGGCTTTCTTTCAGAACGTATTATATTGACTTATTACGCACTTCTGGGGTCTCCAATCTCTGTGGTGTCAACATGGGCGTAGCCATGACGCCACGCGCGAAGATCCTCATGCTCACTGATACCTCACTTGGATTTCGAACCAGGGTTGCCTGCACCGCAGTTCCGTTCTGCCAGCCTTGAAGCTCTCTTGGTTGTGCAGTTATAATGTTATAAGGAAGAAAAGAGGAACAAATGCAGGAAAAGACACGGAAAAGACACAATATCGTGAAGGTCACACCATCCATGCAGGCGTTCTTGTTTGATATTATGTGTAATAACAATAAATATCAATTAATTGTATTTCCCTATTACTTCCCCAGCAGACCATAGAACACCCAGAAACATTTTTGGCTTCCCAAGAAATATACAGCGCAAACAGCCAATTATAAGCGCTCACTCACTAACAAAATTATTGACCAGACGAAAAGATCTTTCGCCGTCTAAATCCAGGCTATCATTCCCGCCTGGGTAAAGTGAGGAAAATTCGAGTAAAATGTATTTCCCAATGACACTAAGTCTGGCCCCTGATGGGGTTCAAACCCACAACTTTTTTGTTTTCTACAACTTTTTTGTTTTCTACAACTTTTTGGTTTTGAGTCTAATAGCCTAAACTTTTTCCATTATAAGAAAGGTCGCACATCCACAACAGAACCTGAAGGCCAATTCATCGTAATGGGTACGTGTGCTATGCATCTTTTCTCCCCCCTTTTTCAATTGTTTTTAAGGGGGGGGGGGGAGGCATTTATTATACTGGTGAAGGGCAGCGTTTTGTACTGAGATGGTAAGCTTCTTGAAAGGGCATATGCGTACCATATTATTAGAAAGTTCCATGTTTTATATTCGCACGTCAAATTAAGCATTCTCTGTGGCATAAATTTCAGAATTAGTTTTTAGAAATCGATCTTAGCTATATCTAGCGCAACATTCACACTGCTTATTTCATATCAGACTGAAATCCATCTACTATAAATTCGCATGTCGCTGATTCCATTTAGCTGCCTGCAAATCCCCGATCATTGGCAGTAACACAACTGTATTATAACAATAATAGCCTTAATTGTGGACTTAATGCATATCTGTTTTCTCTTTCCTCGATAACAAGTAATGACCTCAGCAGAGTCAAAAAGTGACAACTGCAACACTCGCGTATGGCTAATGGGCCCTTTAATCACTAAGCAAGCGAAATGCCAGACCAAAGCAACGGCCAGGAGCATTCCAGAAACATCTCTGTCGTCACCGTTTTAATCCAGTCAGAACCTCTTTCCATACGTTTTTCACACGCCCATCCCTCTCCTATGTTTTTCCTTGTCAATATCCAGACTCATCGATCTCTCGGCGTTCTGGGATAGATTGGCATGTTTGTTGCTACCAAAATATCAACGGTATCGTGCTTTAAAAAGCTATACTGTTCAAAACTGAAAAAAACCCAACAACCTCCACCCCTAAATTAAAAAAAATAAATCTAAAACCACCCCAAAAAACACCCAAAAAACACAAAAAAACAACAACAAAAACCTTTCAAGTCACAGCTAATGAGAGAGCTATTAAAATTACCTTTTTGTCGTGGGTCAGAGCTTTTCATTTTAATCATATCCGACTGATGTCAAGATGTCAGGTACACGCTATATACTTTCCTCTGGGAGAAGGGACAAAAGGATCATTCGAATCAGTCTAATATAAAAAAAATAAAACTAAAATCATGATTTTGTGACTTACAGGGTTTTACAGTAAGGCATTGATACATGAACTGTTTATTACTATTTAAGCAGAAAGCCAAACAGAAGCTGACAAAGGAAAACAGCGTCCCATGCCAATTGCGCTAATCACGTTAATTATTTGGCTGCACATAATATTATGTTGTTGGCGGAAAGACAAAAACGATTAGTTTTGTCTGTTTGTTTTCGATTCCACATCAGCGGAGCGAGTTAAATGGGGAATAATTCATCAACGTATTCCTACCTCGGTGTCTTGTTCTCACAACGCCAGATTCAGAAATTTTAAAAAAGATATATTTTAGATTGTGTTTAACCT
>NW_004797766.1:317518-319788 GCF_000002075.1 Aplysia californica | reverse complement strand
AACAAAATACAAAACAACAACACGCAAACAAAAACAAACAAACAAACAAATAAAAACAACAAACAAACTTTACTTTTCACTTAGGCTTTAAATTAAAGTTTAAAGAAAACGCTTATAAAAGAAACGCTATCGGTATTGAGAGACCAAAATATAATATAAAGGTTTTAATCTGTCTGTTTGTCTCTTTCCCTCCCCCCAGCACTTGCTTTTTTATCACACGTTAGTCGAACGTGTAGAGAGAAGCTTGGGTGTTTTATGTGGCCTTATCGAATCGCAACCCTCACTCGGGCGGTCTTCATAATTATACAGAATTAAATAAATCAAATTGTATGATTCTCACGGCAAAATGCGGATCCTTTTTTCTGCTTCGATGTTTCGTCTGAAGACAGCCTGTTCTAGTATGATAATGTGAGTTCAAGATGTTATCATTTATTCGGTTCATGGTCTTTCATGTACCAGCAAAATACATGCCTTCTGACTAGTTTTAGTCGGTGGCTACTCAATATTTGATTGTAGCTGTTTTACGAGCCCATCTTGATCTACACATGTTCGTCTATCGTTCAGAAGACGGGCTGTGTCGACCCTGTCTGTCACTGTCAGGGCCAAACCGTGCTGGGAAGAGTACAACGTCCCTGTAGACAGATAGAAACACTCCACTGAACCCCCCCCCCAAAAAAAAACAACCAAAAAAACAACAACACACACAAAAAAAACAACAACAACAACAAAACAACAACAACTGCAAACAAATAATAAACGAACAAACAAAACAACACATACCTCTCTCCCCAAAACTCTCCATGCGAGAATCGTGCGCAGAAGACAGGAGTGCATAAGGACGTGGTATACCTCTTAGTCCGGGGGCCCTGACAGCAAAGATTCTCTAAGACTAAGAGAGAATCTTTGCTGACAGGCAGGGTCGAAGCTGCCCATCTATTCTAATGATCTAAATTGTGTCGATTTTTTTTTCCAGGTGGGGAGGAGGGGTTCATCATCCAGTGCCAGATCTGAGACAGACATCGGCGATCAGGGTTCTCCATTCATTCCTTTGCTCGAATGCTCTAAAAATGCTACGTTTCCCTGATGTTTCCCTGTTACCCATTTGTTTAGGTTCCCTAAGTATGTTGTTCTGGGCCTACCCCTGCCTCGCTTACCCTCAATTTTGCCAGTGAGAGCTAGATGTTCAAGACCCTTATGTCTATTCAGGTGTCTCCAAAACTGCATTTGTCGTTTCCTGATTGATTGTTTTTAATAGTGAGCGTCCCACGTACCTCACTTTATTTCTTTTCCTTCCACGATGCTCTTAGCAGTCTCCTAAGAAACCACATTTTTGTTGCTTCTATCTTATTTTCACTGTCTTCATTGATTGTCCAGCATTCACAGTCATATAATATAGAAGGGTTAGCCAAACAAAGCATTTCAGAACTTTCATTTTGGTGTTCATTGAGTTGTTTCTATTTTTCAGGATTGGGCTCATTTTTATTGAAACTAGCCTTGGCCATTGTAATTCCCCGGAAGGAGGGGTTAAAACAAATAAATTAACCTATTCTCCAGACAATTTCCCCCTCGTCATTTGGACGGAATTGTGCTGCTGAATCAGCATGTAAAGTGCATCTAATTAGATCCTTCGGAGTTTGACGATGGAGGGCATGTCTAACATTAGATTTTCATGGTATAGAACGAGTTAAATTCTTTAGTGTACTGTGGTTCAAACATGTATTAAAACCCAGTGGAGTGTTAATGTCTATATTATACTATATACATTATGTAGATGTATAGGTTTGGAGTTGTACCAATGTTTGGTGCTGAATATGATGGGTTTTTTTGTTGAAGTTTCTTTTTGACAATGACGATCTTTATTGAATTCATTTCAGAGGGAGAAATTAATTTTGTCTTGGTCGTTTACAATGGCAGTGGAATGTTACAAAGGTTAGGTGAACTCACGCACACACACAGCAAGACAGGACATTACTAAATACGTGTTTTTCGAGCTGAAACAACTCGATCCATAAAACTTTCTCTCTCTCTCTCTCTCTCTCTCTCTCTCTCTCTCTCTCTTTCTCTGTTTCATTTGTAGCACTGTGTGTTCAGCTACGCCACTGCAGTTGGTACGAATGGATTTCCATATCTGTTCTTGCTTTTGAGGAATGTATGTCGTTTACTGCGGGCCGAAACTTGAAATTCCGATGTTAGTGGGTGGCTGTGGTCACTGAGCAGTATTTCCGCCTTTATTTAAATAACATGTCTTGTGCAGATGTTCAAAGTTAGAA
>NW_004797766.1:280314-317418 GCF_000002075.1 Aplysia californica | reverse complement strand
GCTACAAATATTTGATTTAAAAATATAATGTATACCGGGGCATATTTCTGTCTCTTTAGTCTTATTACACACACAACGACAGAACGTAACATTATTCCCCGCTCATCCTGGCCGCACCCCTTTCTCCCATCTAATAAGTTATGACTAGACAAAAATACAAAATAACAGAGATATCACACTCCAGATGACATTCTGTGAAGGAACATACCCCTCCCCCTCACATACTGTGACAATTTATTTAATTGCCCCCCTAAAAAACGCAACAAAATTTGAAAAAATAAACCCAAAAGAAATACGGTACTGTAACGTGACGTAGGAACAAAGGGCTTTGATTTCACTTTGACTATCATTAAAAATAGAAGTACAATACATAGATGTCTCTTTCCCTCATGGACGTTCCGTTAGCTCATTAGGTATCAGGCTGGACTACGAACGGGTGGCTCGGTTCGAATCCCAGACTCAGCGTCGTTGTGGAGTTTCCAAGACTGTCAATCCATTTGGCTTGGTCCTATTGCCCGTAAGCCTGTAACTGTAACAGGACTCAAAGAACCACTCGCCCACCTCCCCCTAGACATACTGTAACACAACAGGACAGACAGATCGATAGACAAAAAAACAGACAGACATATGGTTTTTTCGTTTTAGTAGAGGTTTTTACGGCGCTCGCAACTGCATGAGGTCATATGAGCGCCAGAAGATTAGAGGAGTTACAAGAGAGTAACAAACATAAAAAAGAAGGGGAGATAAGGATGATAGACGTTTTCATAGGAAAGAAGAAGCAAACCACACCAGAGCACAGACAGATGGATCGATTGATCGATCGATTGATCGATAGATAGACAGGTAGATAGATATATAGACAGACAGACAGACAGACAGACAGACAGACAGACAGACGGACAGACAGACGGACATACAGACGGACAGACAGACATATAGAGCACAGTACTGTCCCTTTCAATACCAATGACCAACGGTGCTTTGTAGCGTTAGTCGATTCACTCGACATGTCAGCTCTTAAGTGAACAGATAAGACCAATAGATAAATGGTGACAAAAACGCCATTACGAATAAAGATAAGAATAACAAAGTCCCAACAGAGAAAACAATTAAAAACAACAATCATAAGAAAAACAGTCTACATTATACAAGTGACCACGCACAACAAAATAAACAGAAAAGACTTTAAGATGTTGTACAATTGGGTTTATTCTTTGAAACTTACAAGAACGACAATAACGAGAGATAAACTTTGCTGGCGTCACTAAAACAGCATAGAATGGAGTGACTTTCTTACATTGGCCATCTCTTGCTGTTGCTGAAAAAAAAGAAGAAGAATATACATTGCTATGTTGCATACAGCCTTTCTTAAAGAACAAAGATAAGAGAAATTGGTATGTTGATGTTTCTCTTTTACTTAGAGACAAGGGTGTAAACCACCCAGTTACTAGGACGATATGTCACTGGCGAAAGGATTGAGAAATCTATGCATTCACTAGAAATGTTTCTCATAGCTGATCTCTCTCTCTCTCTCTCTCTCTCTCTCTCTCTCTCTCTCTCTCTCTCTTTCTCTCTCTCTCTCTCTCTCACACACACACACACACACAAACATATTATATGCAAACTTAAATCCACTATCATAAACATGAGATAAAAGACAATTTTGATATTGAAAATATAAAGAGAATAGTGTTAATAAAATATAAAAGCAGTAGAATTTGTTCAAAATTCTCAATATATGAGATAGGTAAGGCCATTAACACTTTGTGGTCAGTTGGCGCAATAATATGATGGTGAAACTTATCCGTTTTGGTCACCTGGCGCAGTTGTGCACCAGACCCCAGAAGTCCGTTGTAGTCATTCTCTTGCCTGGGTGACCAGATGGGGTATTTTGTACTACTGGCTGAGTGACTGCAAAGGGTTAATATTCCCTATCACGCTATAACCCTTCTCTCCCCCCCCCCCATACAAATACAACTAGTCTACAAATACAACTAGTCATAGAATTTGTTGAATTGGGGTCACCATATTTAGCTTATTATGATAAGCAACGAGAACTGTCTTTCGGTTGTCCATCAATATCGATGATGATAAAAGCAGTAAGCGTGATACAGCTTCTCATAGAAGTACATTGCCCAGTCCAAGTGCTACTTTCCTCCATTCAGATCTTCACTTCTTTGACATGCTCCAAAGGAGAGACATGATCAATACATATATTATACACTCTGATAGAACAATTGTTGAGTTGAAGATTACACCTATTATCATCATGAAAACCATATTTAACTCAGAATCGACCACGACTATGATAGTTGTGGTGAGATGTAGAAGGAGTAGAACACACCAAGGCACCAAGAAACCATTAAATTAATTTATTTTTTGTGAACAAAACTTTTGGTTTGTTAAAGAGGGGCACAAATACAGCTGAAAAAAGTAAAGTCCATGGGCACTGGAGATGATGACAGTATTTAAAATTTGTACTGTGGTGCTTTACACTTTGACGGTTGGATGCAAGACTCTGACAAATGCAAAATAGCATGATGGCTTTTGTCAGTCTTGTACCTAATCATCGATTTTTATGTTCTGTGATAGAGTAACGCGTAACAAGTTAAATCAAAGATGATCAAAAAGTAAATTGAAAGGTGCAGTGAGTACAAGGATTAATAAATTGCTCAATAAGATGTGAATCGAGTAGGACACTTTTCTCTCATTATATTAGAAAAAAAGTATCGTAGGGCATGCAACCCATGGAATAGAAAATCACTCAAGGCACTAATATTGACCAGCGCAAACAGAATAGAAAATGTATTCTATACTGAGTAACTTCAACATAATATTCAAAACTCACAGTGTCCATGAGAATCTTCTTTTGCAGCAATGCCATCTCTTTCTTCAACTCTGCCTGCAAAGATGTCTGCTGACTTTGACGATTGCGATCCAGTTCATCAAGTCCCTGGAGAGCACAAAAATGTAGCTTAACGTAGTGTATCCACATCTGGTTACGCCATTCAAACTGAACGTACAATATTTTGTATTGAAAAGAAATGAATAGTTTTTTTATTGTCTGTATACTTTTGTTTAAGTTTACCACCACTCTAGAAAGGATGTGGAGAGTAGCCTGTATAAATGAGAAAATCACAGAAAGGTTGCATCTTTTACAAGACATTTACACTAGATTACGGTCTTTGTACAAAACGCTAAAGCAAATTTTAAATATGAGACTTGAGATACCATTCTTTGTCAGCCTTCATTACACATAGAATATAGGATTAACACTTTTAAGAAATCTGAAAATTGAGGAGAACGATGATGATGATGATGATGATGATGATGATGATGATGATGATGATGATGATGATTACAAAAATGAAAATGATGATGATGCGGTATCATAGACCAAATTCAAACTACAAAGCAACAGGACCAGTCCTTATGTATCCATCAAGAAAATGGGTTGTGAAAGACACTAAAATTAGTACAGTGCAGCCTGTCTATAACAACCTTCTCTATAACAACATTTTTTTCTGGTCTCGACGATTTCATTATAGGGAGGCTGCACTGTACAAGTTTGCTACAGCAATTCTAAACTGACACAATTTTGTCAGAGACATGAGAGAATATTCAATTGCAGGATGGTCAAAACAAAAAATTTGTCGACAAAACATGGATGCATCAAATCTTTGCAGCAAAACGCGTGCATACATAGTAATCATACTTCAAAGTGCTGTGATAATAGCACTCGCAGCAAAAATGAGCTTTGAGAAAAATAAATTTCCTTCAAATCAGTGATCATATTAATGAAAATTCTAATCAACAACATGGAGAAACTTATAAGTTATTTTAAAAGCTTAGAACTACTGGGCAATGTCTCAGTCTCCTACTCAGTCTCATGTTCACTTGTTTCATACAGATGTTATTCTGTACTGATTCTTAGAAACGAATCAGAAAGAGCACTTACTTTCATAAACTGATCACTGAGTTCCCTTATAGTTTTCAGTCGTTGACTTTGGACAATTCTCCCCTGTTGGAACAGTTTCTGTTGTTGTTTGAAGAGATTCTAGTAAAATACAAATTTGCATAATGATTAGGGAATGGTGGTGAAAGACCATAACATAACATGGAGCAGAGGTTCACAATGAGCTACTCAAATTGTTTTACTAAATGTTCTTGTCTAATAACTTATTAAGTTACAACACCAAGGTTTTCTTGATTTACCCTACAATTTAATCGTATGTTCATGAAACAAGATACAACACATAAGTGTGATTTCATAATACAGACGTACATTACAAGTAAATAATGCTGAGATCTTTAACACAAAAGAAAAACAGAGATAAAAATTTCTGAAGGAAAAGGCGTACACAATAATTGAAAAAAAACAACTCCTCAAGAAAGTAGAGACATTCAAATAGTTTATGAACTCTGTTTTAGCTGAAAAATGTGTCAAAGAAAATTTTAATGTTATTAATTTATATATTAACAAAAAGAAATGTAGTGGAAAATACAAAACAGTTTAATCTCCCACCACTCAAAAGCCTTTTTAAGGACCAAATTTAAAAAAACCCATCCCACAAAAAAATTGGACTTCATAGACAAAGCAAAACTGATTATGTATTCACATTCAGCTTTTCTTCTTGATCCTTAGACTTTTCAATATCAGATTCCCATTGTTGATACACAGCGTTGACTTGCCGTCCAAATTCTTCTTGGAGTTTTGATCTGTGAATAGCATTGATTTATCAAAGAAGTTAAAGTACAAAAAGTCTCCAGTTCCCTGGTGAAAAATTTGCTTTTGCTTGGGAGCAAGAAAAGCTTTCAACACACAAAATAGTAATTTAATGTAAGAAGCAATACAATAGAATAACAAGTACTTTTTCAGTTAATGGCTCAAATGGATGATAGAAAACTTTTCGGGTGTGGAAAGATTGAGTCCATATCCTTTACTGTCTCACAACAGAAGCCATGTGAGGCAACTTTCAAAATGTTGCTAAGTTGTCTTGTGCAAGCTGCGCATTAACATGTGAATTCCAGAAAGTTGTTGCTTACTACTCCACTAAAGGGTGTAAGGTGCATTATATATTTCATAGGTCATTTTAAAATGAGAGATAATTTATGTAGGAAAGCTGTTAACATGTTCACTGCTGGTAAAGGCAGGAAGCTTCCCAGAGATAATACAAAGATGAAAGCAGTACGTATATATTTCAAGATAGAGTAAAAATAAAAACACCTTTTTGAGTTGCTATTAACTGATCTAAAAATATGATTGTACATGACATGGAATCAACCCTGACAAAACCCCCAGATCAGTTATTGTTCACTAGAATCAAAGACTTGTATTTCAGTTATTAAAAATACAATATTTAACACAAATATGAAAATATCCTAAAGCATTGACCTGGCCTGCTGTTGAGCAGTCCACAGTTCCTCCACTTTTTTGTTGGTGTTTTTCAAGGAACTCTGGGTAAACTGCTCCACCCTCTTTTTCTTGTGACACAAAGTTTTCGAAATGTCAGCTGAAAAAAAAGGACAACAAAAAATTTATAATATTAAAGGTAACAGCTAGCTATGGAAGATAGTTTATAATGAAATGTTGACTTACAGGGGATGCTTGTAGCAACATAATAAGTATACAGTAATATTGTTTGTCAGGTTAGTGAAATCGTAGCGTCACAATACTCACAATAGAAAAGAAACGTTAGGCACATTTTCTTGTTAAAATGTAAGGTCTAACATTTGCCGATGGAACAAACAAAGAGGTCTGTTGCATCTAATTTTTTTCTGAGTCTGAACATTTGTTTCTGTGACGGAAAGGCGAAAATTCCTTAGGTAGCTATACTTTAGGTGAAGCCTTGTTGTAGAATCTTTCCATAGGCCTATAGGCTAAATGTAAGCTTATATACAATAACAAACAGACAGATATTTACAAATCAGCCTTTTGGTGGGGGGACATTACAAATTATAACAGATTCAAGTTTATCAAACGATGGAGATAAAAATCTAAATTCTATGTTCACAAATGTCCTTGGTTTCATTTGTCAGAATCTCAGTTTGTAGATTACTTAATGATAGGGCCTATATACTCCCTACAAAGTGAGAATTCAGCAAATTAAATATCAAAGTAGTCAGAAATATTATTTTTTTAAAACCTAAATATATAAATAGGTCTCTTTTTCAGCATTTCAAAACAAAGCATGTTACCTCCAAATCCCTCAAGCATTCTCTGCATCTCAGAGCTGAAATAGAAAATAATAAAGATCAACACTTTCACATACATGTATATTGAAAAGCAATCCATCAGCACTAATTGTTCTCTCACAGCACACTGTAGTCTGTGCTTGTTAGAGTAACGAAAAGCACATTGACACAATAACGGTCATTGTAGTGTGTGCTGCGTTGATCAAAATTAAAAACCCTCATACACTGATACTGACACACGAGGCATCATCATTGCCTTTCTCACCCTGGGGCAGGATATAGGCCACGAACACATTGGGCTAATTAATGCCAGAATGTGCAGGCAGCATTGGCTGTAAAATAAATGAATGATCAATGTCCTGCTTACTATTGTGTCATCTTGAGTTAGAGGAAAACATTTTTAAGTAGGGACCTACATTTACACAGTCTTTTTTTCTTTTCTTTTCTTTTTTTGTTTTTTTGTTCAACTTTGAAAATAGTCCAAAAACCCTTTTGAGCACTGATTTCTTAACCTCGTGATGAGTTTGAAGTAAATATGTAAGCCCATTAATGGCTAAAGATACTGTTTCTATAACTCTCATTCTCAGCAGATCTGCTTCTGAGAGCATTTACCACCAGTGCACGGCATGTTGACCAGCTGTTTTTTGGGCCACATTATGTGCTCATGGCATCAGCCCGTGGGGAAACCACCAGGTGAAGTGTGCTCAACAGTTGCGAATCTTCAAAAACAGTTATTTGGCTCTGGGCTATTCATTTTAGGTGTAATGGCAAACATAATTTTGTCTTCAAAGTTTCACACTTTTTTAGATGTAAAGATAACTCTAAGACAAAGGACCCCCTTCTCCCTCTGCAAAGTAAAAGTGAGGACTATATTACTGAAACTGTTTTTCATAGTCCAAGCCTTTCAAAATGCACAATTAACAGGTCCAAATGGACACTTTTCTACACCTCCTGCTTACATTCCTTAAGATTTCTAAAATGGTACAGGAATGGATTTTCTAAAATGGCCAAAATGAAATAGGAGCAATAAACTGGTCTCATCATTCAGTATGACTATGACAACAAGGGGCCTATAAATATGAGTCCGAGTGATTATTGAAATTTTAAAAAAAAGAAGAAGAGTAAATTTGATAGCCTGAATAAAACAAAACTGACAAGTTTGGGTAATAGAAGTACAATTAGTAGAGGTCTGGGTTACCTATGTATGGTATATTGTATCCTGAATATTTGAAGAAGGTTAAAAATTACACTTAAAGCATCATGAGAATGAAATTAGACTTTTAAAAAATAAAGCAAACCTGAAGTCTCCTGGATCATAGTCATCATTAGCACTCCTCTTTTTACTTGATGTTGGCTTCAGTATGATGGGAGCTTCTTCATCTGACAGGATGACAAGTTGGCAGACATTGGTTACTATAATACATGTATTCACTGAACATCTTAGACAACACGTTTTTGACACTTCTGCAGCTGGCTTACTTATGACAAGATGTGGGAATGGATATAGCTAAAGAAATCTGAGCTTCAGTGATTTATGTGGTGGTGAATTATATGTAAATGTTAAAATGTCCCATAAGAAGCCAAGATTTTAAAATTAATTCATACGGAGAAATAATTTAATGTGTTGAGACTTTTAAAAAAGCAGAAGAACAATCAAGTAATAAACCAAAATAAAAATGCTTTTAAATGCGAAGCTCTATTCCTACCAAAAGCTATATTCGTACCACTTTTCATTTGGAAAATAAATAGGAACGAATGCATGTAATATATATATATATATTATATAGCTTAGCCTATTATAATAGGTTAGGCCAAGGAACTTAGACCTAATGGAGACTCCTCTCTCTCTTCGCAGAGCCACGAGCGGCACGCCGAGGTGGGGAGCAAATATGGCCACCGACTGTGGTCTAGATCACGAACTGCTGTGTTTCTTTTTATGGAATCTTATTGGGCTGGGCCACGTTGTGGGGGTGGGCGGGGTGGGGGAATGCATGCAAGGAAGAGGGGATGGGGCTGGGATGAAAGAGGAGGGGCGGGCCTTGGGAAGGGACGAAGGAGATTGGGAAAAATGAAATAAAAGAGAGAGAGAGAGAGAGAGAGAGAGAGAGAGAGAGAGAGAGAGAGAGAGAAAGAGGCAGAGAGATTGTTATCAACTGACGGGATGATGGATAGAATGACAGGGAGAAAAAAAATATTAAATTCTATGTGTGATACGGACTGTTCTAGGCAACTGAGAAAGCCTAAGGACTGTTCAATTATTTAAGAGTTTTGTGTTATATAGCTAGTTTAAAAATTAAGAAGATCGGCAAAATAAGAAGAAAACTTATCCAAGTATCATAAAATTGTACAAAATACCAAATTATAAAGATAATCTTTCATGACGCTAAAAGATTTTATTATAATAAGAAATGGTGAAAAATGTATTTTATAAATAGAATTTAAGATATGACTGCATGATTCTAGACATGGGTATGAGGGGCTTTGTTGGCTCTACCAAACGACACATGCCTTGGCTGTAAGCTCAGGCTCTAAGCTCTTATTGCGAGTTCGATGTTCGGCAAAATCAAAGGTGTCGATGAGGAGTTCACACCTGGGCGTGATTCCTTTGTCGTAAAATACTTGCGTCTGGAGCAAACGTGTACCTGGCATCGAGATTTAGAGCGGAGATGTGATCCCATGCATGAGCATGGATGCCCTTTGAAGGTTTTTTTTGTTCGGTAAAGTACGATAGGGAAAGCAGCGTTTTTAGTCCCTTCACACTTCAGAGGGGGATAATTTATCTTAGGGATGACAAGTGCAGTAAAATCTATTGTTGCTTTGTTTGGTTTATTTTTTAACAGTGAAATCTTAAGTGAACCGGAATTATAAATTGTGGGATCTTAGGTGAAGACTACAACAATAGATTTAGATCGAAACCGAGTATAGTTCTATCAAACAAGACTCAAACTCTTATCCACCCACCCTACCCCCTCCCCTCATCTGATATGGTTTGATGTTTCTTTAAAATAGAAGGTATTCATCATTATTGTTGTTGGGTATTGATTTCATATTTTAATGGAGCCTCTCGATATCCACATCTAGACAACAGTAGTCTTGTTACTAGGAGATGAATGGGCTTAAAAACATAAAACAAGTCTGACTGACTGATTGAACTCAATACGCTAAGGTGTGTTATATGATTAGTTAATATATGAAAACAAGAGATACATGTAGAAACCTAGACTCTAGATTTTGTCCCGTCAAAATAAAGGTCTGCTGCGCATAGCATCTAATTTACACACACAATGGAAAATACTTTAATTAGAATGTTTAATATGTAGATTATATATATTATACATACACACACACGCACACAAACACACACACACACACACACACACACACACACACACACACACACACACACAAGAATAAGAATGTTTTTAAAAAATCAAGTATCTCGGTCTTTCTTCTGGGGTGTTGTTACAGTGTATCCCTTTCTGCCCGGGTTGGCCTTGGCAGGTAACGACAGAGCCAGCCTCTTATAAATGTTAATGATCTAAATTGTGTCGCTGGGGGCATAAAAACACTTTCATCCAGATTTTTTATAAAGGAAAACAACACCTGTGAAAACGTCTGTCCTCTGCAGCATCATATGGGTTCTTACACTTAAACACAACACATTTGGAAGGCATTCTTACTAATTGACTAGCCTAATCTCGGAATAAAACTTTCTTTCTTTAAATCTATATTTCATTGCGTGAGCGCAGCGCAGGTAGACCACAGTTCCGCTGCGAGAGAGGGCTCCTATCAGGCGTGCGTTGCCGCTTACGGAGCATCCTCCATTACTGTAAACTCCTTGGTTTAGATCTAGATCTATATCTAGGCCTAGATAGATTTCTAGAACTTCCATAGAGCTACAGTGTACATCTATGAGAACTTCCCAAATGCAGGTAAGCCATGAATGATCATGAGCTGCTTACTAACAATAATAACAATATAGAATCTCTCTAGATCTAATCTAGATCTAGATTTATCTAGATATCTAGGATCAGATCTAGAACATCTCGACTCTAGATCTACATCTAGAATCTAGATCTAGATCTAGATCTAGAGATAATATTCAGCTTTTGTCTTTGTAAGTGTTTTAAAGCGCTCGCACGCAACTCATTATTATAAGGTCATGAGCGCACGCGACACATAAAACACAGTTGGTAAGAAATTTTTAATTTTGCCCGGGTGGCAACCGAAGCCTAGATCTAGATTCTAGATTCTACTCTTATCGATTTTAGACCACCAAGGGACCTTTATTAACGAGCGCAACTGGGCTAACACACGGGACCTCTGACGTTTTTCGCCATTGTCCGAGAAGGCTAGGTGTAGATTAGATCTTTCCTACCAGAAGATCAGGGGTGTGGCTGAGAAGGAGCAAGGGAGTAGATCTTATATAGGCCTAGTAGGCCTAAAAGGCTGCAGAAAGAGTCAGGAGCCCAGAGGAGGGGGCAAAGGAGGTGAGGTGGTGGGGGTAGAAAGTGGAGACGAAAGCAGACGGCAGAACATTGCTTGCTTGAGAGCCATTCATCAACATAAGTTCAATCTTGAGAACGTAAGTTTAGATCTACCTCTCTGCTGTCCTGAAAAACTGAAAGGGTCTTCATTGGGGACGTTCAATTCATTTTCGAAGTCTTCATCAAAGTTCTTCAACTGGGACTGGGATGGTTTTCGCTCAGCTTTCTTGGGGCGCGTCATCTTTGTTGTGTGGACTCTTAGTCGTGTACGTCCTTTCAGAACTTTCTATTTAGAATCTACTTTTTTTCCCTCGCTCTTCTCAATTATCACTGCAAGCTGTCAAAAGGTGACTAAAAAGTGATGCAATGCTCTTTTTAAGAGATCTAGATCTAGATCTAGATCTAGATTAGAATCTAAATCTAAATAGTCTTTTCGGTAAATCAACAGATCTGAGCCTTCCTTCTGTAGAATCTACAACTTCCGAATTCGAAAGACAAGCAGACGACAAAACTGATTATCAAGGGACGTCACTCTCATATTTAGCTTTTTCTTGAGAGATGCATTGAAGCCCTTGAATAACGGAACGGAAGTGTTTGAGAGTGATAGTCCTTGTTGGTATGTTTAGACATGGCGGCTTCAGCAACAGCGGAGAAAGCGAACCAGATAATTGATGACCAGTCCCTAGCAGAAGAGGTAGAATCACTTTCTGATTGTTCGATGAGAATTAAAGTTAAAAACCAAAGCATCGAATACAGATCTGAACAAGGGACTTGAAAACAGCTCATTCGAATATATGTTGGCTGGCAACGGCTGATTATATTAGTCTACAGGGATTAAGTTAGTCAGACCAATGATTAGTCATTCCATTCAGATTGGCAATTGGTTACTTACTTGAGCACATGTCGCGTCGCCCACTACTAACATGACAAAATAACATAATGTGTTGTGTATAAATTACTGAAATTTGACCTGTCATTGTCGTGATTTTAAGGTGAGATCCTTTACAACTTGGAGAAATTGAGAACGAGATAAAATGTAAAATGGTACCAAACTTTCCAAACCATCAGATTAAAAAAAATAGAACCACCACACTCCCTGCAGATAGCCACTTAAAACATTGTTTGTATTATCATCATCCTCTGATCTCTGTCCGATAGGGCTTGTTCAGTTGTTTATAGAAAAATTTGTTTGCAACATGTTTCATAACTCTTTGGAATGTACCCCCTTGAAATCGGAGCCCCTTGAAATAGCTATTATTATAAAGGCAGTCTGACCTGTGTAAGACGGCCATTCACTGTCAAGGAGAAAAGTGTCCGTATAAGACAGGTGGCCATCTTAGGCAGGTCTGATCAAGATGAAGAAAACATAATGTTCCCATCTGAAGCCCCAATCGAAAGTAGCCGCAATGTTGTTGTTTTTGTTGTTGTTGGTTTATATAAAAATTTTGTTTGTACATTATTTTATTTTGTTGCTGATTTTGCGCAAGGGTGACAATAAAACGAAATGTGTCAGACGCGGAAGACCGAGTGCCATGTTAAAACAAACACATGGGTCTCCACCACTCGGAGAATGAGCGACGCTTCTTTTGCAAGTTCATGTTAACGTCCATTTAGCAATGCCAATCGCCCGCTGCGCCGGAAATGGACCTCCGCGCGAGGGGTAATTTTTGGGCCGCTTGGAATCAGAAGTGACTCTCTTCTAAGTATAGTTACGGGAAAACTCGTTGACAAAAATAAATGAAACTCGGCAACCAATAAGAGGAAAGGTTAAACTAACGACATGCCAGCGTACAATCCCGAGTGATTTCTAGAACTGGAGAAATTGCAGTGTTTGTGTGAATTTCCTCTGCGGTTTGAAAACTAAGCCGAGCTGCGGGTTGATCGCCGACCACTCAGGCGCCCCACATGTCTTCTTTATTGCTGTAAAATTTCAAAAAAAGTGGCGTCGGTGGCCTAGTGGTCAGTCTCTCGGAATCGCAACCGTAAGGTCGTGGGTTCGAATCCCGTCAGGGGCCCGACGTTGTGTCCTTGGGAAAGGCACTTAACACGAATTTTCCTCACTTCACCCAGGTGGGAATGGGTACCCGGCTATAGACAGCGAAAGATCTTGTCAGTTTGTTAGTGTTTGAGCGCTTAATCAGCTGCTTGCACTGTATGCTTCCCGGGAAGATGAGAATGTTTCGGAGTGTTCTGTGGTCTGCTGGGGTAATAATATAGTGTAAAGCGCATAGAGCCTGCTGTTGAGCGGGGATATGCGCTATACAAATGCTATTTATTATTATTATTATTATTATTAAACGCGAGGTGCCGGCATGCAAGAGACGCGTGATCGCTAGGAGGCATGTGATTGGCTGCCTAGAACCAAATAGGTCAATCACATGCCGCCTACCGATCACACTCCCAAGAAAAACATCTCCTCCCTGAAAGACGAGAACCTCTGGAAAGAGTTCCCTCAACTCTCCCACCACATCTCACCATAGCAAAGCCAAAAATTAGGAAAACACTTTTGGACAAGAGCAATAAAAACACATATCCTGTAGCACTAAAACATTCTGCCCTTGAAACAATTGATTCCTATCCACCAACATGTATCCACTCATACACTGATGGATCTACCTTTAAGGCAACAATCAACGCTGGATATGGGTCAGTGATCAACTTGCCCAGTGGGATAAAAAAAGAAGTCTTTAATTCCAGCGGGTCCTTCTGCTCCAGTTTCATTGCCGAACAACATGCTATCACCAACACAGCAAACTACATCAACTACTTGTTTGACACTAACCCACTTGCTACCACAGACATCGTTATCTTTACAGACAGCCTTTCAACACTAGTGACACTTGAGAGTGGGACTGATGTGAACAAAGATATATTGCACTTGATTTGGAGTCTATATAATTTGATAAGTAGGCACCACGTCAAAGTAGTCCTACAATGGATTCCTGCCCACACTGGGATACCGGGAAATGAAAGAGCTGATGCTCTGGCAAAGAAAGGAGCTAGCCTCCCTCAGCCTGAAATTCCTTCGAATTACTCCACCTGCTGCCAAATGATCAAGTCAAACCTCAAGGAAGACTGGATGAACGATTGGGCCACATGTACGACAGGAAGGAGGATGTATGGCCATATGAATAAACCACTGGTCAAAGATCCAATCGATGAGTTGAAGAGGGGAGATCAATCCATAATCTTCCAACTTTGAACACAACATGTACCCCTCAACCAACATTTCAACCGAATTGGAGTAAAGCAGTCTGTTGCCTGCCCACTATGTGACTACCCCTCAGAGACAGTGGAACGTCATCTTTTCTTCTGTAGAAAACTAACTGATTTAAGGGGATGTTTTCTTCCCAAGCTACCCCACACATCTAATTGCCTCTACTCCTCAAGACAACAATTAGAACAGACATGCAGCTATTACCGAATGGCATCATGCAGAAGAGTTAACGCTCAAATGCTACTGGATCGCTAACAACAACAACCAAATAGGTCACCGATGACTTCATTGCGGGTTTTCCCGATTCCGCTTCACTGAGTTTTAGAAGGGGAGATCGCGTCTCAGTAAAAACGATGTCACACAATTCAACAAATTTCATGCAAATTTTAGTCTTTAACATCCAAAGTAATAAAGACATTGAAAAAGTGATAGCAGGCCTAGATTCTGCACAAAAAATCACTTGAAGATGTCAAGTTTCATTCATATACTCCAATTCATTACTGACTTATGAACAGTTTTTCCTCAAATTACATCAAGACATGTCCCACATTTTGGCGATATTTCCCTCTATATGAAGGTCCCCCCAAATTTTGCAAACAAAAATCCCAATAACTTTTTTATTTATCAAAGGATTTGAAAAATTTAAAAACCATAGTTCTTAGAACGTACTTTATTTTCATTTAAGCCCATTTTATAATTTTAAGCAATTTGGATGAAAATTTAATTTTTCATTGTCATTGCTAGTCCATTGTTACTTTGTTACAGACTGGGTAAACAGTGACCACTAATCTCGCGTATGATTTGTGTATGAGTTCTGGGCGGGGCTTATGGGATATGACGGATCACGTGCTTACCTCACCAGCAGCTGAAAATTGGTACCTATTGGTCAGCAGTGGGAGGGGCCTGCGCAACATAATCGGTTGGAGGGACTACCTAGCAACAACGACAAGTGATTGGATTATGACGGCTCGCCCACAACGCCAGGGGCCAGTGCGCAATTTATGACAAAACGTAATGGAGTCACTAAGGTGGCCGTCTAAGACAGGTGTTATTGCTTGTGAGAGGGGTTGTGTGTTAAAATATGGTGGCTGCGGCTTCGTTGGACAGGTGCCTGTTTAACGCAGTTAAATTTTATAGAAAAAACGCAAGGGGGAAATGGAAAGTGGCTGTTTGTACTGGTGGCCGTCTTATAGAGGTGGCCGTCAGGGCAGGTTCGACTGTATTCTTTTTTTGGAAAGAAAGTCTCAGTCAAGACCACCTTAGCCCAAGTAGTCTTAATCCTTCTATTTTTGCTGTGTTAAAAAGTACACATCTAAATACGAGAGCTAACTGTAAAAGTTTCCCAGACTCACTTGGAATATCATGGCAAGAAATACAGGCAATTTACAGACCCAGACAGTGTAATTTTCTTTGGTTCTTTATCATTTATTATTATTATTATTGTTATTATTATTATTATTGTTATTATCACTATTCAGTAGTATTTTTAAAACAGAATGTGACTGAATTTTCAGGAGCTATGGGCCGAACTGGAGAAAGAAGAAATACCTTCCCATATTCGGGAGGCTAGACTTGAAGCTCTCCGTCAACAGTCCCACCAGTTCAGTCAGATGAAAGAACTTTCTTTTGGAGAATACACGTGAGTTTTTGCAATGGTCATTGTACTGATTGGAGAGGTTTTAATATCAGGAAAAATTGCGGTATGACTAAGACCATATGTATGGTAGTGCGGGGCGGTACCAGCGAAACCCAGTGCCAGTCCTTTCCCAGCACTGAGTGTTGAGAACTACCACCATACTGGGAGTGACACCAGGGGGTGAGGTCAGAGACTGTTTAGCGCCATAATTAGCGCCGGTCGCATCCCCCCTCACACACACACACACACACACACACACACACATACACACACAGAATTTGGAGAGGCGAGCTGTGATGCAAAATCCCTTTGAAGTTTGCCACCGTGCCGGATTTAACTTTGCATACAGAATTTTATAAATGACTATCACCGCTAGAAAATTTATTTCATTTTCGGAATCAGTGTATCAAAATAAGCAAAGTGGCTCATGTAGGACCTGATTTGATGCCATATTTAAACTTAGGCACACTTCATTTTTGATCGTCAATTTTGAATCCAAAGTCATGTATCAAGGTCACTCACTGCATTGTGCATCTGACATCATAGTTGCTAGGCCTAGGCCTACACACTGCAGATTTTGTGAAGGCGTGGGCCGAAAAAAAAACCTGTTGGTGTCGGCTCCTTCCCTGAGCCGGTACTGGAGGCGTGGTGCCGGCACTGACACCTCCTCCTGTAGAACTTGGAGTTCTGGTACTGGGTACCGGTACCTGCCCATCCCTAATGTATGGTTTCAAAATTATCCTTGCCTATTTCCAACTTTTTATGACAAATTGTACCTGTTTCTCTGGTGGCTTGACTGATGATTGATGACATTGCACAGCGACTTGGTTTTTGTTGGTTTTGACACTTGAAAGAAAATGATATTTAGGAATATGTAGACTATAGAAAACACCTGCTCATGTTCTATGTGTTTTCGTTTTTAAGATCAAGTGTTAAAATGGGTTTATATATTGAAAATCAAGCCTGTAAGTTCCAAATTAATTTACGTCCGCTTTGAGTAGGCCTACATCTCTCAACTGTTGAAATAACTAGGGTCAAAGAATTAAAGGATGTGTTTCATGTTAAAGACACTCTTCTGACATTCTCCTCAGCCTCATACCAGATGAGAAAAGTTTCTTGGAGCTGACGACGTCATCAAGTGTGGAATACTGTGTGGTTCATTTCTTCCACCCTGATTTCAGACGCTGTTCCATAATGGACGTCCATATGGAGGTGGGACTGAGCTCTGAACACTATATTTTACATTTTTAAAGGAAATGTCACAAGACTAATGTATGATTCAAACTGAGTAAAATAAATTTTGCTAAAAGTTGTTGATTGTTAATTTAATAGATAGGAAGTTTCCAATTTATTATTCGAGTTAACAAAAGAGAAGAGATACGTAACATGGAGAAAAGAGAGCCAAAAAGATAATAAATGTGTGTGTGTACATATGAGAGAGAAAGAGATTGGGAAAAGAGAGAGACAGAGTGAAAGAGAGATCTTGATAAAGAAATAAGATGGATGCCTGCCAAAATTCCTTATGTTAATCTATTGAATCTTGGGCTGTTGGGATTTTTTTTCCTTTGCATTTTTTTGTTAGTGTAAGGAGGGGTGAAGCTTTATGTGAATATGATAGTTGATTGGTGTCAGTTGTTCAGTTGTCAGGCTTCAGACTATCAGCAGTCAGGTAGGCTACTTGGTTTTAAGTTTCAGTTCAGATGTGATACTATCTCCTTGGGAGAAACACTTAATTTTTTTTAAGTTTCCTTACTGCACCCAATAAAGAATGGGTGCTGGCTCAGACAGTGAAAGATCTTGTCAGAATGTTAAAGTTAAAGTATCTGTAAAGTAACAGCTGCACTGAATGCATCCCAAAAGCTGAGGGTGCTTCCGAATGTTATACTTTTCATCCATTTGATTGTAATGGCTCATTTTAAAGTGCATAAAGCCTACTTTCTATAATATGTTGTGGAAGTTTAGTCTTGTAAAGTAACTTGTCCAATAAGAAATCTGTCTGTTTTACTCCTGTTTATCACATGTGTGCCCTTTCATGGTAAATCAGAGAGACAGAAAAATAGTGAAAGTCTCCATTAGAAAAGTTTCGGAAGTTCTCTGCACTCATTTATTCTCTTTGTTGTTGTAGGCAAGTTTTAACACTGTTTCATTGTTTAAAACATATTTTTTTCTTGCTCATACTTCTAAAAAAAATGAACACTTCAATTGAAGTCCACTGGTATGTTTGTCTCATGACTTACAATAATTTGGTTCTTTTCTCCAGAGACTGTCAAAGAAATATTTTGGCACAAAGTTTGCCAAGCTTAATGTGGAAAAGTCTGATTTTATTGTTGCCAAGCTGAAGATCCAGATGCTCCCTGTTGTGATGTGCTTCAAGAAAGGCATTGTTGTGGACAGGTCAGTGGCTGTGAAAAGGAGCTGTGTGCTCTGCATGTTGTTATATATCTGTAGTTCACTCTGTAGTGGGTAGCACTGAAAACTATTTCAGACACTAACTCCTTTCTTGCAGTGTACGAGCCATGACCATTGTGGATTTATTTGTGTGTAAACAGGGAAAAAACATTGTTTTTCACTAGTCTACGTCTTCCTTTCATAAGGAATAAGATAATGGTTAGACTTATAGGGATGCAAATTTTTTGTAAATTTCCCCCATCTCTCTTTGTCAACCCTCCCCCTACCCCTTCTCTCTCTCTTTTCTTCTCTCTCTCTCTCTTTCTCTCTTTCTCTCTCTCTCAGTCTCTCTCTCTCTTTCTTTCTTTTGCTCTCTCTCTCTCTCTCTCTTTCTTTTGCTCTCTCTCTCTTCTTTTGCTCTCTGTCTGTCTGTCTGTCTGTCTGTCTGTCTGTCTGTCTGTCTGTCTGTCTGTCTGTCTGTCTGTCTGTCTGTCTTTGTCATTCTCGCTGGTCCTGTCCCTGTCTCTTTTTCTCACTCACTCTCTGACTTTCAGTAAATTTTAGACTGGTCAGTTTCCACCCCTGGACTTAGATTTGGGTTGACTAAAGTGCTTGAGACAATGGTACTTAATGTGTGTGTATCAGTTAAGCGCTGCAACTCTGCAGGGTTGTGGTTTGACTCTTAGCTATTGAGTGCCAAAGGTGTGAGCTTGAGTTATACGTGGAAAACTCTTTTTTGGCAAATATCGCCATCTTTCTGCTGGGATGCTGTACTCCATTTTTATTAGTTCTGTGAGTTGACAATGACTAAATGGTACTTACATTATGTTGCACAACACTACCTGCTTACTTTACACTTTTAAAATTAAAACGTTTAACAAAATCCTATTCGTACGTCGTGTTTTACTATCGTATCCATACGACATGGGGAATTCCGTGCCACAACTTTCTGAAGAGAAAATTTACTTGTTAATACGATCCCTACGCTTTGCTTAGCAGTCTGTCAAAATGATTTTTTGAGAAATACTGAAAGTTGCAGAGAGATCGTCGTACTAGAAGTATTCTAAAATGTGAAGAATACAACCCCGGGGGTACGAAATGACCCCAGGGCATACGGATAGGATAAAGTTTGTTACCAATGAAAGGTTTGCAAGTATCTTCTTAAAATCTTTCTTAGTATGATAATGATAAGTATGCCAGATGTTTCCAGTTGACCGTGCCAGTCTTTGTGGAGGGCCACATTGTTGCAGCCTGCTATGCACACGCTGCAATCCTTACCTATCTGCTTCCTGCTCCCCAGTATACACATTCCTGTTTTCTGGTAGTCTTGTGCTTCTTTTTTTTTTTTCATGAGGTACCTCAGTTGTTACTGAAACGTGCATTGTCACTGCATGGAGGAAAGGGCAGTTCATAAATGAAAGTGTAAATTCAGAGACGAGCTGCCATTTTTATGATTTTTGAGCAGGAGGATGGTTTTCATTTTTTGGCTTTGTGATGATTTGTGGTTCCCTTAATTTTCCATAACCTTTGGGTTCTTTGAGGAAATACCATATAATACCTGGTAAAGTCTTTCACTTTCCATATGAGTGAGGAAAAAAATGTTGATTGAAGGAGACTATTGCACCTCTTTTATTTTTGTTCAAAATTGTTTTACGATGAAACCAGTCAGTCTGAAAATTGAATTGGCTTTTCTTGGTCTTATAGGAAAGTCAATGGACTCGCTATAAAAAAATTGCAGGATTGAGTCCTTGCTTATCTGGGTTTCGCATTGTAGCCATTCTTTAGGAGAGGTATGTTGGCTGTTTTCCTTAGTGTACCCAGCTTTTGTCAGTACCTAGTAGTTGATAGGAAAAGAATGTATATATTGGGAATAGCTGAATACATATTAGGCAATACTAAAAGTTCTCAAATTGACTGAGATGGTACTGTAGAAAGAACTGGCCAGCTACAGAAGTTATATTTTGTGTGAGCCTTGTTTAGAGGAGTGGGTTTTTTTTCTTTTTTGTTCAGGTATTTTTATGCCCACATTAACACAATTGAATCATTTGAGGAGTGGGCTTTGAAGCTGCCTTGGCTAAGAGGGATAAAACATCCCCACAGGAAGACCAAAATAGTAAGAGTTCTCCCCACATTGGAATCGAAGTCAGGTCTTCTAACATGCAACTGCAATTGAGGAGTGTGAGATGATTAAATTTTATATCATCCTCACTTGTAGTATGAGGTCATAAGTCATGCATTTGCCCAACAAGTTCTCGGGAAGGTCCTTTGTATATACCTTTTTGTAATTTGTCCCTTTGTTATCCACACAGAATTATTGGCTTTGAAGAGCTTGGCAACACAGATGACTTCCCTTTCGTGGTATTGGAAAGGAGACTGGCTAAGTCAGGTAATGCTTTTGCTTTTTATTATCCCCCGTTCACTTTTTAAATTGAAATGTGTGTGAGCCTTAAGTCTGCAGAAAAGTCAGTTGCATGGCCGGAACCCCAGCGGTCAGGTGGTGAAAGAAAAAATATGGTACGACGCAGTGGAATCAGGTGCTGTTTCATTTGCCTTGTTTCGAATGAAATAAATATCCATCTATCTTGAGTAGAAGTCAAAATATTTTCTATTGAAGGAGATGATGTTGCCTGGTTTCCGTGGTGAAATTAGCGAGAAAATGGCCGCCAAAGTTTGGTAAATTCAATGGCTAAAGAATCCTCAAAAACTGAAAAATGACATATTTTGTGTCTTTAATTATTCAGTAAAATTCACATGAAAATGTGTTTTTATTTGGACAAAGTGGTTGAGCAAAAAAATACACATTCGACAATGTCTTCCAAACTGCCGAAAAAATGCCTTTTTCTCTGATTTTGTTATTGTGACGAGCGCCTGATTTCACCTCGCTGCCTCATAAATATTCTCAAAGAATATCAGTACAAATCTTACAGTTTTTAGATGGGTGGTTACTAAGATGTGTGCTCGAGCAAGATAAATTTGTTCTAGCCTAGAAACTAGGTGTCCCACCGTAACTAGGAATGATGTGTTTTAATTTGAATTTGTTTTTGTTTTATACATATTAAAATAAATATATTGAAAGGTAAATATATCAGCGAGCTTAGAAACGTCCCCTGAAGGTAACTGAAATTGATTTTCCTTCATTGATCTGCATTCTGTTTCTGTGGTATTCAAACATTGTCCGTATCACATTATGACTAGGGCTCTTTATTTTGATCCCCGTGAAATTATCAATAATTTCTTGGATATGATAGACTTCACTTCCTTTCTATTTTCAGTAACCTAAAAAAAACCAAACTTTTATACTCTTTTCTTTTCTGTGTAATAAGTTAAACCCTTTTTAAAGATTTCTTATGAAAAATTGTGTATACGGTGTTACTCGTGATGGAAACTAGAGGAGGAATTTGTGTTTTGTTTACTTCTTCCAGACCTGGTTGAAATGACTTCTTATTTTTCTTTTTTGTTTGCTTATTAGTTTATTTATTCTTTGATGTGTTTTATGCAAAATAGTTATAAAAAGCAGGTGTATTGAGGGTGCCCTGGATGTTTCTGTCTGTTTTTGTCTTCCTTGTACCGAATGGATGTTGTCATGGCTATGGTATGTACTTCTGTTTTCTCACTCTATGCGGAAATAGGTCTTATTGAATACAGGAGGCGTACTGCATGGGTTGTAACTTTTTTGTGCTCATTTCAGCCTCAAAGTCTAAGAGAGCTAAAAATAAAGTTAAAATAAGTACAGAGAAAAGACACTGTCCCAGCACCATAATATTATGTGGTTGTGGTGTGTGAGTGGCACCCATAGAAGAACATCATCCCTTGTTTTTGGAAATGCAGACTGATTATAGCCTATGGGCTGCTCGGTATCAATGTTTAATTATGCCCTCCGTTTTCTTTTTTTTTCCCCTAGGAGTTATTGAGCTTGCGGAGGATGAGGACCCCTCTAAGAAGACAATCTATGGCCACAAGTCTTCTGTACGGCAACGAGCCGACGATGATAGTAGTGATGACGATGATTAGTGCTGACTTATGTGTGAAGCATAGCTGTATTTGTGAAAGTGCTGGGATGTGCTGTTGTTTGCTTGCTGATATTACCACATGGACTCTTGACTCAGGCCTTTTTTGCTCTTCCGTATCACATTATGTGTCATCTCAATGCTCTATCTCAAAGTGATCTTCTCCAAAAATATGTGTTTATCTTGAGAGAAAAAATGTGTTCTGTGTATGTCAGTTATCAAATAGGTTCTGATAGCTATTTATGCATGTTGCTTTAGTATCCAAAGTAAAACTATGCAAACAACTGACACAGACATAAATTATTTTTTTTTATGCTCTAACTAGACATTGAACAATTTGGAGTAGCTGCAAACTCAGTTTGCCTGATATTGTCTCTTTGAATGGCATTGATTTTTCATTTCTATTCAGGAAAGCTGACAAGCTGTTGAATTGTTTTGTCAGCTCCATTTTTAAAACGTAGGATTCTTTCCTCTCACTGAAAGCTAGTAAAAAGTTATAAGTGCTTTATGTGTTTCACTGCCAAATGCTTTTTAAAAAAATATTATTTCATTAACAGAATGGTTATACTTAATGCTATAGGGATCCAGTCATAATTGGCATAACTATGTAATGAAAATGAAATTTGTATGGTTCTTATACAAAATTTTGAATGATGCTTTCAATATGTCAGTATAATCTTGAAAATGGTCAGCCTCTATTATGAAGAAGGAGATTATGTATTGAACAAAAGGCCCTTTTTAAATACATACTCCTTATGTCTGAAGTGTAAATTTTAGTGAAAAAACTTGTGCGAGTAACTTTACCTGTATTAAAAAAGTAAAAATAGCTGAGCTTTTTAATCAGAATGTCATCAAGTCGCAGCAAAATGGAAGAAAGAATGGTCTCAAGATTCGTCCATTTGGTACTGGAGTCTTTGAACAAAATAATGAATGTTCAATGTTTGCATCAAAGTTTTTATCTTTATATGTATGGCAAATAAATGAATGAGTATGCCTTCCTCAAAAACTGTGTTTGATCTATATATATTTCTTACAAAGTGCCTGTTCCCTGGAAGTGGTTGCTTGATTTGTGAGGATGTTATAGCAGCATTGGTGTTGGGCATTAAAAAAAATTCAGCTGTATACAAGCTTGTTGATAAGTAAAGGGTGTAAATATTTTCTGCCCCCATCAACACCTTTTAGAGTCTTTACAGACTGTTTGGACCTGGCCTGTATGGCTCATCCTAGGCCGAGTGAGATATGTCATCCCAGAAGAAAGATGAAGACACTCGATAACATGGTGACGTCGGTGGCCTAGTGGTTAGACTACCGAACTCTTAATCGAGAGGTTGCGGGTTCGGGGGTTTGAGCTGCGGGCCTGACGTTGTGCCCTTGGGAATTTTCCTCCTTTCACCAAGGTGGAAATGGGTACCCGGCCATAGACAGCAAAAGATCTTGTCGGTATGTTAGTGTTTTAGCGCTTATAAGTGGCCGCTTGCATTGTATGCTTCCCAGGAAGTTGAGGTTGTTTCAGAATGCCCTCAGGTCTGCTGGGCTAATAGTATAGATTGTGAAGAGTATAGACTTGCTGTTGATCGGGAATTTGAGCTATAAAAATGCTGTCTATAATTATTATTAAGACATCATGCTGGAATCGATAAAGTCTTTTGCGTGCAAAGGCTGATGTCTAACTCTAACCATCACAACACACCTGTCAGTACGCACAGGCTTTGACATTTCAATATTGATCAAATATTGTGAACTGATAGTTACAGGTCCTCTGCTAGTACTGGAGATATATACAGTCTAGCACACGCAGAGCGAAATTGGCGAGGTGCGAAAATTTTATCTTTATATATGGCTTTGGCCATGTGTGTGTTTTACATGCAAAGAATGTAATGCAGGAGAAAACATTCGAGACACGATAATCTGTTTGCTATCTGGGTATTTCCCTATATGCATGCTAGACAGTACTATATGGATGGTATCATTGTTGAATATAGTCTTAGGCAAGGCATTAACAAGAAATAAGAGTTGGAAAGAAAACTATATAAAGAAAACATGCAGTTTCTTTCAAGATGATTTATTTAATAAAAGAAATTGCTTAGACGCTAGTTCACTAATAGTAAGTATTATTCATATAATTTATTCATTCCCTCATTTTATCAGAAAATCATAAAAGGTTGGACGGCTTATTGGTAGCTATTTTAGCATACTGGAAACGTGTATAAAAAATGAAAAGTCTTAAAAACTAGATAAATGTGGCAACATTACAAGGTCACATCAATATATTTTGGGCTCAAGGACGGTTTGAATTACGTCACAGGTTTTGGGCAAATGAGAAGGCACTCATTGCTTTAACAGACAACATTTTTATAATAAACTAGAGCAAACACAGGGAGTAATTTCAGTTCATCCATAGAAATAAAGTAAGCGAGACAAATTGGTAAAACAAATAACTGACAATTGATGCATAGAGTGACATAAGGAGAGTAACTTAAAATAGTACAGGAAAAATGTTTGATTCAATGAAGAAATGTGTGTGTTGGTTCAGAATGGACATTGAATGATCTGGAATCAGCAATTCTTGACTCTTGACTGGCAAATAGCAAAGTGGATTTTGAAAGTGACAAAATAAGGAAAGACTCTAAGAGCTATTCTCTAAAAGCAAATACTTTTGTTCTTATAGTAAATAGACATTCTTATAATTTTCTTTGTTATCAAGACTTTGGATACACACTTAGTTTCACTCACAAAATCATGATATAATATTTGAGTCATGTGCGAGAGAGATAAATAACCTGGTAGAACTCTTAATCTCTTTTTCCCTCTTAGTGAGTTGCATTAGCACTTCATCAGTCGCAGCGAAAAAACAATAATTGAAATTTAGAAGTATATGACGCTTGTAACACACATCATTCCGGCTTGTACAAAGGTTTACACAATAGGTACCTTGTTCAAGTTGTTGTAATCAAATGTTTCATAATACAAATACAGAAGCATACAAATCTTTACCTCGTACATAACTCACTATTTTACTTATTTTTTCTTGCATAGAAGTCGCATTAAAATCAAGTGAGTTAATAGACTGAATATTGAATTAATAAAAATATTAACCATCATTCAGACCAATAAGATGTCTGTTTAAATTAAAATAATATACGATCACATCACAAAAATAACCACAGCCTGAATCGTTTCACTTATACCTACATGAGCCTATATAGATATAGACTTTACAATATATATATAACTGATTTTGGTTTGTTTGTTTTGTAAGTGTCTTGCTTTGCTCTTGGAGTATTATGATTGTTTCTTTACGTGCATATATGTGTGTACAGGTGTGTTGTGTGTGTGTGTCTTGAGACAGCCCGTGATGTCATGTCATCTGAGATATTTCTCACAAAATGCTATCGTAAGCACCGTGAGACAAAAACATTGAAAAGGTTTATGAAATTAATCATTTTTTCTCACAGAACAAAGGTTAAAATCTACATGAGCAATAATTCATGAAAGGATCGCAAAAAAAAAAGAAGAAAGAAAATGAAGTCTCCCCAGTACAGGCTTTTCAACCATTTCTTAGAGCAATGGTTGTAAACAGACCAAAAATGACAAAATGGGTTCTAAACATATTTTTACATAAATGTAAGAAAATAATATTACAGCAGTCAGCATCAATATAATAATGATTATATCTATCCGTCTTCAGAGAGTAAAACAAACATGAAGTCAATTTTTATCACAGATTTTTCAACAAACAGTCCATGTGTAAGCATCTCTGAATGTTTTCCGAAAGCAAGAGTCTATTTAAGATAACATAATGTGTCTAGAACTTGGGGGTGTTTTTTCCCTGCATTTGCAAAATTCTGATGTCAATGAATTGGCACTTCTACTTTTAAAGTAAGACAATTTTCTAAGGAACCAAATGATGTCCCATTCAACTGGAAGATCAATTACTTTAAAATATGACCCCTAAAACAGAGACAGTCCAACAGGCAGACTGCAATTCAGTTAACTAGTCCTTCGTCGTATGTACTCCTTCTATTCCATTTTATAATATTTAACTTCTTTTAAAGAACATTCAGCACTGTCGTGATACGAGAAATAATGTATTATACATTTTAATCACAATTTTTTTTTAGCATAAACTTTAATTGTTTACACAATATTAAAAATGTAATAACTCAACCGAATGCTTACAATAACTTACATATTATTTTCTAAAACTGTTGAAAACCTGTGAAATGCTTACTTCCTTTCTTTCTTTCCTTTTTCGTTCTTTTGAAAATTTTTGTTTGTTGTTTGTCTTTTTGCGAAAAGTGGAACCGCGGCTATTTCGACCCTAGCTTCTGTTATACAACGCATTCCCAAAGCCCCCGAGCGCCGAGGACTCTGTCATCAGATCGAAAGCGAAACAGCCAGAGACGGACCGCCAGAAGCTGGGCCGGAGTCCAGGTGTTCACCAAGATGCCTGTGGTGGGCGGGGCATCGGGGGCAGGAAGTCGTGGTGGTGCTGCGACCGGACTTGGTCCACTCCTGCATCGAAGCGCGTGTGGGGTTTCATGAACGCACTGGGACCCTCACAGGTCTCTCCGGGTTCCATCTGAGAAAACGAACAAAACAAAATTACAGTTAATTAAATTTGATATTATTGTGAGTATCAGGTTAAAATGGCAAAAAAGACTTATTATGCCAGCATGAAAATATAGGGACATTAGAATGGTTGTTAATTATGTCAGTTTAGAATGTTCCTAAAAATAGAAAGCCTATATCAATAATTAATATAATGATAGAAAAATTAAGACCTATAGTGAGTGTCAAAATAATATGATCTTATACACAGTACATAACACTGATCCGCTGTGTCAGCATGACCTCGTTTCGATAAAATATTGTCTACTTTTGACTCGCCTTTTCAAGAAATCAGCAAACTCAACTGACAGAAAATATACCCCATTCCCTAAGATGGGGAAGTTAAATTTTTTCCATAAATGATTACTTATATTAATTACAAATTTGTATGCATATATAAAGCATTTGTAACGTGTCCCATGATCTTGTACTTGTAATAAAATGTTTTGTAGATTTTCTTAGAAAGGTAAGCTGGAGACTGAGATAAAAGTTGGATTTTACATTAAATATCTGCAGTTGAAGAAACAAGCCACACATTTTCTGTTTTATACCCACTAACTAGTAGAGGTTGCCCTATTTGATACAGAGAGTGAAATATCAAGCTTATTGAAATACATTCGTTTGTGGTATGCGGATTGACAATAAGTTGTTTACATAAAAGAGAGAATACAGCTCATAGGAAACAGAAAGCCATAATATCATATGCGAGAAAGATGGAGATGATTGCGTTTAAACAAAAACACCTGACCCAGTTCATCCAAAATTTTTAACCTTTGTTAGATAAATACAAAATCTCATATTATTATATCCCGTTTCAGTATGTACTTCAGACTGGAAAGTTTTTCACTGTAAGTTTTTTTTGTTTGTTTGTTTTTTTAAAATCTGCTGACTTGTGTAAATATTAACATTAAAACTTGGTTAAATTTGATAAAATCTGCTGACTTGTGTAAATATTTACATTAAAACTTGGTTAAATTTTTCCATATATAATTATTTTGTGCCGACATGAAAAATGTTTGCATTTGTTATCGTGGTATTCAAACTGACGTAATGTCTTGAATGAAACTCAACAATAATTGAGAAGGCTGAATCTCAAATATATGGACAAACGATGTAGGATACACTAGTCCTTGTAATCTGCTGCAGGACAATGGGGTAATCTGAAGGAAACAATCTAATGACTTAGGAGTGCCTGGTGCCGATCTTGGTGCAGTATCAAACTATAATGATATGAATTAGAAAACAGTGCGACACACTTTAAAAAAAAAAAAAAAAAAAAAAAGAATCCACAACACTTCTATAGAGATGCCACTTTCCTGGAATATCAGCTAATTCCTTCACCCAAGATTCTTATTTTCTGTACCCATTACTTCTTTTGTTGTTGTTGTCTTTTGTGAGTGCTTTTGGTTTGCAAATCACCACAATCTTTTTGCATACAATTTGGTATATGTTAAGAATCTTACTCCTTCTCTGTGGCACCCCTACTTCAAAGAGTTTGTGGTTAGCAAAGGCTGCACATCAGTCTCAGTCAGTAGGTGCTGTTGAGAATTCCAAGCAAACCTCAGATGTGATACAAGGGAAAAAGCACACCAGGTGTTCATTGCATGCACATATTGCATTGTAGCTGTTCTCAGGGAGCGAAGTATATTATATTAAGATACGCGAGGCTGTTGTCTGTACGCAATTTCTATACATTGTGTGTATGAAGTCCATAAGTCCATCCCTCCGCCCCCTCGCCCCACCCCCAACATTCTTTATTTCGCTTTATTGCTATCGCGCTGTGAGTTGTTGGCAGGCGCCTTGTTGTGGTTTGCCCCTTCTTTCCTGCAAAACATAATCTAATATCCTTATCTCTATCCTTTTTTTTTCTTCTACCATGTTACTCTCTAGTCGCAACACGTTTAATTTTTTATATTTATGGTGACCTTTTTGGGGTGCAAGTGCTGTAAAACTCAACAAAAACTAAACTGCTGTCGTTCTTATGAAAACAACTAATAATTTATTCAGTATAATGGGACAATTTTCAATCATCAAGAGATAATATGACGACGTCTATGGTCAGCATAGCAGTTTAGTGCTGACAGGCAAGACTTTGAAATAGAGGCACTACCAAAACCCTAAACTGCATCTGAGGGGTGACTTTAGTACGGTCGGTACTATGCTTTGACAACTGTTTGAACTTTGAACATCCCTAACAAGGCATTCTGGGATAGTTTGGGGGAAACGTCCCCCTTCTTGGTTCAGTCCTCTTGGCGATGGGTGTAAAAATGGGAGGTCCCATCTTATCTTATAATGTTTTAGAGCTCAGAGCATCTTAAACCCGTATTATCACACCGAATGCCAAAAACAATGTCCTGCTCTCGCCCCGCGGCAGGAAATGATATCACAGTTACAGCCACAGGGAATGAGTCATTGCTATACAATGTAACTAGCCTAGGCCTACTTTTGTTCGGAGATCAGCCCCGCGTTTATTCCAAACTTGGGCCTAAAATACATACTTCGCACCCTGAAACCAACCACACTGTAATAACATACGTGGTTACACAGTTTAAAGCACAACAAAGCAAACAAAGATGCACACACCTATGACGTGTACTGAATCAAGAAGTTGGCACGCTCGCGTTCCTCATCTAATAACTCCTCATCAAGGGGGGGTAAAAATGGGGAGGATGGCGCCATACGAATGGACCCAGCCTAGAAAGAAACCGCACAGAGTAGACGTGCATAAATTAATGTTATGTTGATTAAGAGGGGAAAAAAACAAACGAAAACAAGTACCGTAACAACTACAAAGGTGAACATTATTTATTTTCATTGCCAATCATGAAAAGGTAGACATTCGAAGTTGGATCACACGTGTCTGACCTGAACGCATTCAAACTTAATATCAAACCTCCGAAAAAGGAGATATAAAACAACTTGCCATTTTACTCAAGATATCAGTATTATCCTGCACCGCATGTGGAAGCGTCATTTGAAAGCAAAATCTAATAGAGAACACCTTATGTAAATGGACATTTCCTGCTTTGTAATTTTCGCCAGAGATCCGCTAGTTTAAGTACACTTTGCTTTGAGTCTACCAATCGTTCATACAAAGCCTACAGTTGACAATTAAATGTCGATCCATACTTCATTTAAATATTAATGAAAGAATCGGAACAACATGATAGTCGAGTAGTCACAGGAAACCACCGGTAGGTTCTACTTCTGTTCTTCCTTTTTTTTGTTGTTGTTTCTGACCGTCTGTCTTGCTATTTCCCAGCACTAGGTGGCTGTTATTGAGCCAATATGCTTCTCTACTCGAATTAAAATATTTAATTCAATGTCGTGGGGGATCGACCATATGCCACCCGGAACAAATTAGATGAGCAAAGAAGAGAGTAGGCCTATATCATAATATAGTATTTGGAAGAAGCAGACCACATCGAGACATTCACCAACCACCCATGAAGTCAGCAGTCGTAAAATTTGAATCACTCGCACTACCCACAGTGACATAGGTGTGATACTCCAACAGACAGGACAATGGGCTGAGATGCAACCAGGATAATATTCATAAATTGAACGATCGGTCTTCAATACGGCTCATTTGTGTCTAATAGAGTGTTGAACTTATTAGAGACAAATCAATGGCACGAAATTTATGGCATCTAGGCGTTTGAATTTCAGTGAAGAATAGCGACGTCGTAGTATTACTAGTATGTCAGAAAACATATAATTTGACAAGAATTCAAAATTAATGAACAACTACAACCCACCTCCCCCTAAAAAAACCGAAAAGAAACGCGTGCCAATAGTGGCATACAGCTATTTTGTCTTGAGCTCTGTTTCAGAAAAAAAAGAGAAAAGTAGCAGCCTACAAGCTTAATGAAATAGAGTGGGAGTGTCGAATAAGGACAAGATCTTGTCACATGAAAGTAAGAAGGAAACATATCAGACGACATAACCAAAAAAGGTATCAGACTTGAAGCATGCAACAAAATGTTCTATACTGTGCAACCTCTTTTATCTCTTTTATTATAGTCAAACTTGAAGAGACCCCTCCTTTCCAAATCTACCCCCACTACAATGTCTGAAAAAGTATAACAGTGGGTCACGTACCATTTCAAGAAAAAATCTTAAAAGTGCAATTATTTTTTATCTCGTGTGTTCTCTGTGTTTACGTCGATAAGAAATTGGGGTTAAGTTTTTGCACATCTTTGGAAATTGAGTAGCACAGAATAATTATAAGATTATAAGGACAGGTTATGGCATTGTCATGTTAAAGTGCGAGTGAACACAATTATATTACAACCACGAGCATCTATGAGAGAAAGAAAAACAAAAACAACAAGAAATGTTCGATACACCTATGTGGTATCTCACTTCAGTTCAAAGGCATATGGACGACCCTAGTATAAGAGGCATGAACATTCTACCCCTTTCATCTCTAGACAATATCTTTTTTATCCTGTGACTTTCGGAACCAAACCTCGATCAGATTTTTTAAAAACAACACATTTTCGACTACCGGCCTAAATTTGGACCTCAAACCTTGCTGTGAGAGAATAATTGTAAAATTCTGAATCGTGATCTGAAATCTTATTAAGACAAAGATATAGCCAAAGCTAAACGGCTGCCTGTACACAACGTCGCGTCTTCTTTGTACATGAAACAAGTGAATTCTTTTTCTGATTAAGTGGTTTTTGTCCCTCACTTTAGCATTAATACAGTTTTTCCTTTTCATACTATAGGTGTGACATTTTACACAACATTTCTGTAATATTCATTAAGACAGGATACTGGAAAATGATATCTTTAAACTGGCTAGTTTGAAAAGTTACATTTCATAAAACTGCGGGATTATAATATTATAGTATTGAATACGATACTAAGCTTTGGTGGTATATGTGTTGTAAATTGCTCCTCTCCCTTTTATAAAAGCGTGAAACTAATAACTGTGCGTGTATATTTGCACTGCCATAATATTATGGTAGTAAACGGCGCTGAGCCAAAAGAAAAGCAGTTCAGTTCACAATGTTAGCCATTCTAAACACAACAAACAGCACCACAGAAATAAATTACAATTGTTCTTTTAGAACTTTACTTGTAAACAGATCATGCGGTCTTAGGGTCAGAGTTACGGGGGTCAAATACGTGGGCTGTCAGAAAGTAACATGTTCAGGAAATTCTTGTTCTGCAGAGAATCAGATAGATTGTAGATTATGTGGAGGAGGATGTGAAATCTGGGGAAGGGGTGGGTGGCATTCTCTCAAGAGTTCAACGACACATACGGCGTTGTGACGTCAGCCGTTTCTTCTTGACATGTTTTGTGGGCCGTCAGATGAAAGTTCCTAATAACAATTTATTATTATATAATATATATATATATATTGTTTACGTTTTGTGGAGAGAAAAGTACAGTTAAGTATGATTTATACAGGAGTGATTTTTGGCCAAATGTAAAAGATGAGGAACAGACACAAACGAGGAAACATACAAACAACGTTATTTAAAACAAGGGTGTTTAATACGTTGACAGACAGAAAGAAATGCAGATCTAAGAAATTAAAAAATAGCCAGATACAGGCGGCCTGACATAAAAAGACAGCGAGAGCAAGGTGACTCATAAGCCAAGCAACAAGAATTTCTTTCCGACTCTTCGTACACAGCAGCAGTATAGCTTTGGCTATTCAAGAAATTTTGTAAAGAAATCAAAAGTTTAAACAAAAATAAAAGCTTTGTTATGATGACAGCAATCAAAAAGTTTTCCATATGCCTTTGCACAAAGCAACCGAAACGAAAAGCCATCTCATCCACATGACATGAATCACTTTGTACACTCGCCATCTCCGAAGATTGTTCGTAAGATACGTCATCTCTTTTCCATTTATAATCGCCATTAGCGCTAATGAAGACGTGTTGGTTCGAATTTTCAATAAATTTCGACGGTCACAATCTTCACTCCTACGCTCTATATAAATAAATATATAATGAAGTTGTTTCCTTAAAGTAGAGACGTGCGTGCGATAAAAAGAACAACATAGATGTCGCTACCAAAGTTATGGAGAATCTTTTTAATTCTTGTTCGGTGCCACAAACTAAGGAGTGATCCATTTTGGTGTATAAAAACTTCTTCAGACTCTGAAATAAACATACTGGTACTGCACGTTTTTTTTTCAAATCCCCCGCCCCCTTTTCCGCGCCATTGAGAACGTATAGTTCATTTTCTCAAATTGAGGAACAACCCATCTTGCAGAACAATCTTCGCTGTCTCTTAAATCACGAAAAGACACCCTGTATGTTAGAAAAGGTAGGTATGCCACTTTTCAAGTTGGATTTTTGGTGAAAGTTTCATGGAAGGATTGAATGGATTGTTGTTGGGTGATTGGATACGTCTTTCCTTATGTCTGCAGTGTCAAAACATTGTATCTTGCACAACCCTAAAGACTGAAACCCAATATATTGAGAGAATTCTGTCACATTTTGTGGACTGCATGATCTTTTCCTTGTACTGTGACGTACCCAATACGTTCCATAAACAATTTTGCTTGATTCAGGGGACAAATGAGGGAGGAGTGGGGGCAGGCAGCTTAAAATCAAGAGAGCCCAGTAGTCCACAAAAATGCAGTTGTCCACAAAATAAAGCACATCTATGCATGACCCAAACCAATGATAGTACACAACAAGATGGGCCACTTCTCTCTTTGAGCCAATTAAAAAAGTGTCCTCAAAATTTGGTGGCGCCCTCTTCACAAAAGCGCACTCTTTGCGAACAGAGTTACCCTACTTGAGTTTTAAAAAATCAAAGTGAAACTAGCAAGTTTTGGGATAAATTTCGGAAGAACGCTTTTTTAAAATGGTTACGCTGACAAAAAACCTCTTCCGGAGGAAAGGGTGATGGTTTTCTTCGTTTAATTTGACTTTAGAATGAAAGGTGAGAGGTCATTAAAATTTAAAAAACCCTAAAACTCCGCACTGAACGAACCCGAACTGCTGATGAACAGCAGTCGATCTGCGCACGCAAGGAGGTGCTATTCCTATTCTTTTTCTGGAAAAACGAAAGAGAGCTTCAAAACAGACTGCAGCGCCATCTGAAGCAAAGAGCATACTTCCTGCAGACACTTTTTTGGCTGAGTGGCCCATCTTGTTATTTACTATCTTTGCCCAAACACAAAAGATAACAATGTATAAAATACATTTAAACGTGGTGCACCATGACGCCACAACAATCAACTGGTGAGAAAAAAAAAAAAAAAAATTCAATTTAAAGCTGAACAAAATATGGAATGAAACGGAATACTCAGAATGTGAGATATTTTCTAGCATCTTTTTTAATTTTGCATGCAGTCTGTTGACCTTAGCCTGAACCTGACAATACACATTTCCAAAATTATAATAGAAATCCCTTAATACTGTAGCTTGTGTAGTATTTTTGCCTTTATGTAATTACACAAACAAAGAGAAACCTATGTGTGTTGATAGAAAAAAACACTTCTGATGAGCCCAGATGACTTCACTTCTTCTAAAATGTGAAGTAATTTTGATCTTGTCCCTTGTGACATAATATGTGGATCATCACGTTCTAGCAAAGGTCACATAAAATATGGACAGTGTAGGCAATTAGTACATATATTATTATGATAGTGGTGTGAACGACATGGTATCACAAGGAATTATTTTGAAAACAAAAGCCTCCACTGACCGATTTGTTGGCTAGAGTTCCGTTGCCTCGTATTATGGGAGGCTGGTTGCAGCCCATCTTCCTCAAGGGGGCGCTACCCACGCGCTGGGCAGGTGCTCCAGCGTACGGCTGGCCTGGAGGAGATGGAACAAAAGAGACTGGTCAAAATATTTACTCCTCCACTCACATTGGCAAGATAAAATAGGAGGAAAGCTGTCTCTCCCAACCTTCTTTTCCTCAAAGCACCTTTCTAAGTCATCAGAACCCCACCCCCATCCCTGGCACACAAACAGGCTTTATCCCAAAACCTCTTCCTTAATTAAATAAATAAATAAATGAATGAATGAATGAATGAACAAACGAACAAATGAACTAACAAACAAATGAACGAACGAATGAAAGAATGAATGAATGAATGAGCAAATGAACAAATGAATAAATGAATAAATGAATAAATAACTTGTTCTAAACTGTAATTAAAATTACACCGGACACAGACAAGATGCACTTGCCTGGGATAGGGTCAGGCCTGGTGGTCTGCGTCCGCGACTGCCTGTTGACGCTGCTGTTGTCATTGCCGAAGCGAAGAGGGCGCTGCTGTCCAGTCTGGGGGTGGACGCCGACACAAGGACTGTTGCCGTGGGGGTGTTTGGTGGCTCCCAGGCTCAGGCGTTGTTGTTTCTCACTGGAAGGACAGTGGGGAATATTTTTTTAAAATTCGAGTGGGTGGTTGGTGGGTGCTTTGATGTGGTTTGTTCCTTCTTTCCTATCAACCATCTATGTCGTTCTCTAGAAACACCTCTTAAGCTTCAGCACTTATACAACCTAATTGTGTGTTGCAAATGCCTTACTAGAACTTAAAAAAGAAGAATTTGATTCCTTATTGCATTCATAGAAAGGGGTAGCATGCTCTGAAAGATTTTTGAATGACTATTGATTGAAAGTCCTTTGGCCCGCACATTTGAGCAGAGGATGAAGGGAGGGAGAGACAGAGAGAAAAAAGAGAGAAAGAAAAAAGAGAGAGAGAGGGGGGCAGAGAGAAAGAGACAGAGGGGAGAAAGTGGCAGAGAGAGAAAGCGTGTGTGTGTGTGTGTGTGTGTGTGTGTGTGTGTGTGTGTGTGTGTGAGTGTGTGTGAAAGACACAGAGAGAGAGAGAGGGATAGAGAGAGAGAGAGAGAGAGAGAGAGAGAGAGAGAGAGAGAGAGAGAGAGAGAGAGAAAAGAAAGAGAAAGAAAGATAGTCATGAAATTAAGAAGACAACAACGACTAATTGTTTGTTTCACACCCCGATCGACACAATGTACGTCACTTAAGAGAAGGGAAAAACTCCTGCCATTGGTTGTAATTAATTGTTTAACACCCCCCTCCCCCAACCTTGAAAATCAACACAATTCACAGCATTTGAGGAATATGGTGCCACTATATTGTGAAATATCAGCTTACCGTTTCAAGTAGACAGGATCCGGTCTGGGCCCGTTGACGTCCATGTTGAATTCAGTTAAACTCTCATCATCGCCAGTATATCTTTGGTTCCCTGAAAGGAAGGTTATCGGAAACACTTATAAGCATGAGCCAACACAAATTTAATAGAAACTATGTTGTTGTGTTTGTAGCTGTTATTACTGATGCTGTTATTGTTCTTGTTGTTGTAGTTGCTGTTTCTGTTATCGTTATTGTTGACGTTTAACTTCCAAAAGGAAACAATCCGGGTGCGGGTGGTTTTTTTGTTGTTGTTCGTGGGTTTTTTGGGGGTTTTTTTTTTTGGGGGGGGGGGGTTGCTCTGGAGTACTTTGCTAGTTCTTTCCTATAAAACACATATCGTCCTGATCTCTTCTCCTCCTTTTTTGTGTTTCTTACTCTCTACTATTACTTCTAATCTTTGGCACTTATTTGACTTTCTTGTGTTGCAAGTGCCGTAAAACTCTTCCTCAAAGCAAACAATTCAAGTGATTTTGAAAGCAGAGTGCCGCTAATCCCCCATGAAGACAAAAGGGTTAAGAAGAATCATATTGCAAGAGGGGTGGGAGAAATCGCTTTGACCTTTCTCAGATTTGGACCTCCTTTCTTGACAGACCAGTATGATAGCTCTACACGGAAGATACAGTAAGTGTGACCAAATGAAAACACCTTAGATTTGGGAGGCTGGCGGGTGCTCAAGTGTGTTTTTTCCCCCCATGTTTCCTATCAGACATCTATCGTCCTTTTCTCTTTTCCTTCTTCTTTTGTGCTTGTTACTCTCTTGTAACATCTTTAATATCTTCGGCACTTATATGACCTAACTGCGTTGCAAGCGCTGCAAAACTCTTTCAACATGTAGAAAAAACACCCCAGACAGACGGCAGCGTATGAGTGTCACAACTATGCCATTTATATACAGTAGAACGTATATATATTTAAACTGCGCTGTGTTTGACTCCGTCATACGTCACTTTATAAAATGGGGTATGGCGGAGTTTTACACCATGCAGTCAATTTACATAATAATGGTTTGTAATAATAGTTTATATTTTACCTTTAGTTAGAGTTTTGCGGCACTTGCAACACAAATAGGCCATAACACAAGTACTGAAAATTAGAGGTGCTACTAGAGGGTAACAAACAAAGAAAACAAGAAGGAGAGATAAGACGAAAGACGTTTGATAAAGAAGAAGGAGCAAACCACACCAGAACACCCACCAACCAACTGTACTGTCATATACATGTAGTTGGATATACGTATGCCCTCATGGTAACCACATTCACAGTGGAAACGAAGATCCAGCACTAGTACTAAAGGAGTTTTAGTTTTAGTAAAACTTTAACAGCACTTGCAAAAAAAAAATAGATCATATTATAAAAGTGCCACAGATTAGGAGGAAATATAAGATGTTTGATAGACGAGAAGGAGCAAATCAAACCAG
>NW_004797766.1:277348-278710 GCF_000002075.1 Aplysia californica | reverse complement strand
GAGAGAGAGAGAGAGAGAGAAAGAGGTGGAGACAGACAGACAGATAGACAGACAGACAGACAGACATACAGACAAACAGACAGAGAGACAAACAGACAGACAAGGGCTAAACAGGTCTCCTAAAATTTAAAATAAAATTAGAACAAGAAAAAAGAAAATACAGGTATATGCATGAAAACAGAAAATCAAAACCTGCTGCGCTTACTTTGAAAAAAAAACAAGTAAACAACTTTATTCTCAAACTGAAACAAATATGAAAACCAAACGAAAATCTGCAATTCAGATACATGAAACAACAAAATAAAACAAAAGAGAACATTTTATTCTCAAATGCAAAACAATAAACAAGGCAAACAAACAAAAATATACAACACAGACACATGAAAAACAAACAAACAAACACGAAAACAGAAATGAAAATTGTTGTTCCCAAAATTAATAAAATAAGCAAATAAAGCGACATAAAGACGGGCACGTACCGTGGGTCCATCGTTGACCAGCCGGACAAACTTCCCGTCTTGGTTGATCTCAAGGATCTTGAGGTCTCCGATGGCGCTGTTGGTACAAGTGTTTTCCACTTCGTCAAGATAAGGCATGGTGGCACAGCAAATTATGTTCGTAACACTAACTTCTACGTAAAAAACTTATGGGAGAACGCGAACAGCTTCCACTGGCATAGATCAGATATAATGTCCGACACAATCTAGAATACTCAAATCCACCTTCTGGAGAAAGTCAGAGGAAATGATTAGATCTATGTTGGACACGCTTGTAATAACATATGCTGAACGAATAATTCTGTCGGTATTCGGGTACAATAACAGATTCTTCTGGGCCACGACACACTTTTGAGATTATTTGACATACAGGAAGGAAAGACAGAAGCAGGACGCTTTTTTCTCCGAGATAAAGTATTTCTTAAAGAAAACTCTAATAACATAGGAAAAGATACACACACCCCACTTTCCCTGACACTGTTTCAAAAATCTACGAAATTCCTCTTTTTGTCTTTTTGAAACAAAAATATACAAACAGTAGCTTTCCAGATTCTGAGAATGTTTCCTTTAAAGAAATATTATCAACTCTAAAAAGCACGAAACCCTCAGGTCACATAGCGGAGCCTCTGGCACAGTACCACGGCCGTCTACAGCAAAAAAAAACCACCTCAATATATTAATACATAATATTATATTCTTAATTTGAAACTAGACACGAAGCTTAAAGTTTATAAGGTAATCCCGACTAGATTGTATGTTTTCGTTGATTTTGACTTTGCCAATTTCTTTTCCGACTTTTTGGTGAGTGTGTGCGTGTGTGTGGTCGGAGAGAGAGAGAGAGAGAGAGAGAGAGAGAGAGAGAGAG
>NW_004797766.1:269610-275090 GCF_000002075.1 Aplysia californica | reverse complement strand
CCACAAATTAATGTCGTGTTGTGCTGGGGAAAAAAAAAAGTCGCTACCAGCCATAAATAGCACCATGACAACGCGATGTACGCACAGTTTAAATATCACTCTATGGTGCAGCAGACCAAACACCAAATTGGAGCATACTTTCAAAACACGGAATAAAAAAGTAATTTTTAAAACATAATTCCGGAGAAAAAGAAAAAAAATAACACCAACAGAAGTATCCAATCGAATGTCCCACCAGAATCACAGGATCATTCAGACGCAAGGGGAAAAAAAGAAACGAAACAATAAAACCAATAAGTATTATATTATTGTAAATGTTGAAAACGACCGGCACCTTCCCCGAACGATCACTGAATCATTAATCGACAACCTGCCCAACGGGTGGGGAAAAAAGGTCGCTACTGTATAAAATGCTATAGACACAGCACCGGTGCGAAACGAAGCTAGATCTAGATATCTTTTGACCGCGGTACGTACACCTACGCGCACACACTCCACACAATAGGCTCAAATCAGAAGCGATTTGTTCGACAGTGGCGCGGAATAATCCGCCGGGTTACTTGACAGATTACGTCTGCTGCAGGTTATAATGCCAGGCGCCATTGCCAAATAAGCTGTTGGCCGAAGCTGACAACAACGTTCTCGGACAAGGCATGTCTTCAGGTGGTTGGGTTTCCCCCATCCCCCACCCCACATACACACACAACCCACTTACCTCTAGCCCATGTGCCTAATCCAATCAAAATGACGACATCTGAATAAAGTAAAATGTGCACATGATGTGTTAGCTGTAGTCAATACAACATTAAGGCAAGCCTAAGCTTAATTTTGTAAATGGTAAACTGTATACATTATTGTTAGTTTTTATAATAAGCCTCCGTCTCTCTTTCTACGAGAAATTTGGGAGGGTTGTATATGGCCTACACACGTGAGTTACTGTAGTTTGTTATACTGTCATATGCAGATGTTTTCCGTAAGGTCATCTTATGAATTTTAATACTGATACATAGGTAGTGTGGAGATCAATATTGTTTTTAAAAAATGGTCATCCTTGACCTATTGCAGAATATGGAAACGATGTATAAAATGAAAATAAATGCCAGGGCGTGGTTCTAAATTCTTTTTAACTCTCTCTCTCTCTCTCTCTCTCTCTCTCTCGCCTACTCGCTCGCTCTCTCTCTCTCTCACTCACTCTCTCTCCCAAACACACACACACACACACATACACATATAAACACTTACTAGCATACATGCACCCCCCTTACACTGTTACACACGCACATACACAAATATAACACTTCATTCTCAACATATACACTAGCGCTCGGACACGCACATGACATGCATACACTTGCATATTGTAGTCTTTATTATATTAACGTAATAGACAATATACATTAAATGGAGAAGACAGACAGACAAACAAGCAGATAGACAGAAAGACAGACAGACAGACAGACAGACAGACAGACAGACAGACAGACAAAGCTTATAGTCAGTGCCAGCGAACCAAAATAACGTCAACAGAAAAATTGACAGCTACAGAGAAGCTGGCATAAACTCTAGACCGTTTGATCCATTGAGCTAAAAAGACGCGATTAACTCAACAATAACAGTGTGCAGGGGACAGAATGCTTCACCGTATCACCTGCAGAACCTATGCAGGAGAAAAGGACTGTAGACAGAACACACACTTTACGGGAATTATAGGGTCACTTCGGACACACTGTTCTCATGTAACTAACGTAAGACTGGTGTCGGGTAGCTCATAAGCCCCCCCCCCCCCCCTTTTTCCACACACACAGACACACATACACAAACACACGCACACACACACACACACTCGAACCCGCACACATTTTATCGTCAACACAAGACAGACCACTGAATAACAACATGGAATTTTATGTCGGCTCCAGACTTTAAAAAAATGTATAAGTAAATGATTTCAGTAAATGATTACCCCCTCTTGCAGTCTCTTTATCATATTGTCTTTCTCTCGGTCTCTCTCTTCTGTCTGTCTGTTTGTCTCTGTCTATGTCTCTCTCTGTCTCTCTCTGTCTCTCTCTCTCTCAGGTTCTGTTGTCGCTGTTATTGTTGTAGTACTTTTTCTTTTTCCTTCTTCTTTTCCTTTTTCCCCTCTTTTTCATTTCCTTCCCCCTCCTCCTTTCTTCTTCTTCTCATTCTTCTTCTTCTTCTTCTTCTTCTTCTTCTTCTTCTTCTTCTTCTTCTTCTTCTTCTTCTTCTTCTTCTTCTTCTTCTTCTTCTTCTTCTTCTTCTTTTTTTTCTCAGTTAACTTACATGCATAATATATCGACAAATTAACTAATCAAAATTAAATCGAACACAAATAAACACGAAGAGTCGAGAAAACGACTTGACAGCCACTTGTACACTTATTGCTTCAAACATTTAATCTCATATACCCCCCCCCCCATACACACAAAACGAAACACACACACACACACACACACACACACACACACACACACACACACACACACACATAAACGTTTGAGTCAGCGTCAACAGCGATCGATAACACTTAATAACACACAATTTAACCAAGACAAAGAGAAAGCAGAGTCAGCACTTTTGTAATCTTAAGAAAATAGTCGTGGGCTCAGAGCGAGGGCTAACAATGTCCAAAATCCTTGTTTTGAGAATAACGGTTTTTCAAGACAAGGAGTTAACTTGAAACGACAGGAAACTATGATCGCGGCAAAACCACTGGGCGGCTAAGTTTTATTATTTCCTATTATGCAGATGTTTTCATGCCCCCATCGACGCGATTTAGATCATTGATTAAGTGGCGGGCTTTGACCCTGTCTGTCAGGGCCAATCCCAGCTTAGAGGAATACAACGTCCCAGCAAAAAGACCGAGATAGATCTACTCGATAAAAGCTCTCCACACACGGGAATCGAACTCAGATCTTCGAAGACGAAGAGCCTAACCGCTACACCACAGGCGATAGCCGGGTTAATTTAATATTTTACCCAAGTTACAACAATTCGAGGAAAGCCTCAGCTTTACCGCTTTAAGACCTTAGATCCAAACTGATTTAGTTACTTCTGGATTCCAATCAACGAAATTGGCTTCTTTGAAACAATCCTGACTCAGCATAGTGTGGTCGCGTGACAACATACCAAGCACCAAAAGTAGTCACTGTGCCCGTTAAAATTGTTGGTTTCGTACTTGGTAACTGAGAAGAACATCGGCACGACATACTGTTTGTTTGAGAAAAGAGAAGCTCGTCGACACCACAAATTAATGTCGTGTTGTGCTGGGGAAAAAAGTAAGACAGGCAGGCAGAAGCAACAGCGGGAGCCAAAAGAAGTAGAACCCAAAAGTGACACCCTCCAATCGCTAAAGCAGTTATTTCTTAATGGTTAGAAAAATAATAATAAGGTAAATAAAAATAAAGAGAAACAACCGAAGGACATCAAAGAAGTAGGACTTACTAAAAGCTACAACTAATTGTCCGCACATATCTACCATGGATATCACGGCATCAGTACTTATCTTTAAAGAAAGACAGATCATAGTTAAGTTTGAGTGAATAAAATGGCATCAACAAAACAACGGTAGTTCTGCACTGAGTAAAAGCAAAGTAGATAGAAACAACACAGGAAAAGAAATGAAGTAAGATCTGTCAGGCCCGCCCGTCAACAACCTGTACATCCTTACAACGAAGATACTTAATTAAACCAGTGCTTACAAGAAACAAAAGAAAGCCAGAACGTACAGGTTTTTTTTTTCATAAAGAGAAGCACAATCGACACAATAACAGTTATCTCGGGCTTGCCACCAACCACTAGCGAGCATACAGCGATAAGGGGAACATAGAACAGGGACAGAGGTGACAATTACAAGGAAAGAGAACCAGCCCATGCCACCTCCAACAACCAGGGTGTGTCTCTGGAAAAAAAAGAGAAAATGGTAAGCATTGGAAGTGCCTCCTCCCCTCTTTTTTTTTGAACGTGGGGTTCTAGTAGAGATTTTACGGCACTCGCAACTGCATATTTGAAGGTCATATGAGCGCCAGAAGATTAGAGGTATTACAAGAGAGTAACAAACATAAAAAAGAAGCAGGGGGAGATAAGGACGATATATGTTTGCTAGGAAAGAAGGAGCAAACCACACCAGAGCACCCACCAACCACCCACGGGAGGTGTTTAGTTTGGTTTCCCATGGCGTATAGTTTCGCAACCCGTTAAGCGCAACAGATATTCACATCGTTCTAAGTGTGTCTATTGCAAAGCGCCCATTCAAAGCTAGTTCTTTAAAAAAATTTTTAGTAAGTGTAAGGCACTTGCAACCCAATTTGGTCTTATAAGAGCCGAAGATAAGAGGTCTTACAAGAGAGTAACAAACACGGAAAAGATGGCGGAGAAATAATAAGGACGAAGATGTTCGATAGGAAAGAAGAAAAAAAAACCCCACACCAGAGCATCCGCCAACCACCCGCTTCACAGCTAGGGCAATTTAAATTAGGTTACAGCATTTAAGAATTAAACGAAGGATACAGATTTCGATTACAGAAAGTAGGTTCTGCACCGTCTCTATTAGATAAACTTAAACAAAGTATAAAAACAAGAAAGACAACCGAAAAAGTATCTCTCCAACCACAATAAAGATAAAACGATCCGGGCGTAATGAATCACTCAAAACCTTGAGGTGGAAATGTACATTAACATTGTACGAAAGATTCTATGGTGTGCATTAGCTGACAACAATTGCCTCCTGACAAATCTCTTCAGGTTAGGATTACTTGGCGTACCTTTAATTATCCAGTACATGTATAATTCAATGGCCTAGCTCATGCCTCAAGATCAAAGGGGGCAACATAGCAACATACACAGCCCCGTATTTATCACAGTGTATACGGATTACAAAACAAGAATAATAATAATTACAAGCATGTTTAGGAGAGCAAAATCAACACCGGGTGACAAGTTAACAGGGGTACCACAGAGCAGTGTTGAAATCAGTTACGGTAGAAAATAGGAGTATGGACAGAGTCAAAGAAAGAAAAAGGGAGGGTTACGTTAACGAAGACATGTATGAATGAGCAAAGGGACGATACGTTTAACAAGATGCTAAAAACGCCATGAGTCTGCAGTGAGTTGAGTAGAACTGAAGTTTTGATCAGCTGTCTCTCGCTCCATTTTCCACACACACACACACACACACACACACACACACACACACACACACACACACACACACACACACACACAGCTCACCGTCCCCTCTCTTGACACAACCGCACAAATGCATGACGTCACATCCCTTGCAGTGTCAGGTCGCTCATCCTTTTTAACATTCCAGAATAATCCAGAGTCACAGAGTTCTCAATTCTCATAGACCAACTGCACAAAGCAAGCACCCGTACATTTCTTGTGTTGGGACTAATTGTCTAAAGATGTAGCGAACACATATGTCCAATGGGCAGCAGACCAAAGGCACATTTGAAACC
>NW_004797766.1:267456-268806 GCF_000002075.1 Aplysia californica | reverse complement strand
CACACACACACACACACACACACACGCAAACACACACTCGCAAGCACACACAAGCACACACACACACACATTCCAACCAACTGACTAATAAGACACCGACAGATGACGGGAAACACAACTGTACTAAGGAGGAAAAAAAAACCCAAGACAATCAACAGCCCAACACCAAGGAACAGCTGTTGGTGGGCAGTAACAAAATGGCGGCTAGCAACGGCGTGGGGTCAGAGTTCGTTGCCAAGAACCGAAGACGGTGACAACGTTAATCCTTCCCAACCCCAATACAGCGGCTAATAAAAGAACCGAGTGAACGACCGGGTGACAAATGCGGGGACTAAAACGGGGACAGCGACAAATTAGGCGACCACTACTTGTTTTAAGTGAAGGAAGGGAGGGATCCGACGCTTCGTTTTAGTTTTAGTAAGAATTTTACGGCACTGCCAGCACAAATAAATCATATTATAAACTTTGAAGATTTGAGGTGTTACAAAAGACTTGTTTTTAAAGAAAGAGTTTTACGGCACCTGCAACCCAATTAGGAAATATAAGTACTGAGGATTAGAGGTGTTACGTGAGAGGTGTTACGAAACACACAAAAACAAGAGGAGATATGCGGACGATAGAAGTTTAATAGAAAAAAAGGAGCAAACCACATTGCTCACCATGTACCAAAGCACCCGCTAACTACACACTACTAAAGAGAACGTAAAAAGAAAATATTAATAAGGAGAAGAGATAAGGACGGCAGACGTTTGAAAGGAAAGAAAGATAAATTAGGCGACCCATTGCTCTAAAATACGTAGTCAAGAAAAAGTGGGAGGTAAACTAAAAGAGTTGGAAGTTAGTGGGATATTTGGTATGGTTTTTTCCTTCGTTTCTATCATACATCTATCTTCCTTATGCCTTCTCCTTTTTTTGTTTACATGTTACTCTCTCGTGACACCTCTAATCTCCGGTACTTATATGACATATTATCTCAGTTGCAAGTGCCGTAAAACCTTACAAAAACCCTCCTTCAGCCCCACTCCCCCAAAATAATCCCAACAACAACAAAAATAAAACAAAACAAAACAACCACAAAAAACCAAAACAAAACAACAGCAACAAAATCCAAAACCTGCCATAAGAAATACAGTACATGCCGGGATGAACATAATAGAGATCTTAATTGTGCTGCATTCAGCACACACTACGTAAAAAGAGAATCCGAAACAGCAGTAACTTTAGCAGTAGGGGGATCGATACCAACAAAGGGCAGGCTCGTCAATTGTCCACATATGAAGAGACAAGTCACATCAATAAGCCTTTTGTCTGTCTGTCTGTCTGTCGGCTTGTCTGTCTGCCTGCCTGCCT
>NW_004797766.1:265066-266414 GCF_000002075.1 Aplysia californica | reverse complement strand
TCTCTCTCTCTCTCTCTCTCTCTCTCTCTCTCACACACACACACACACACACTCTCGCCCCCCTGTGAAAATGCACAAAGGGGGAAAAGCTCGAAATACATTTCCCTCTCAGCATAATTTTTAGACGAGTTTTGACTAATCTCCCTTCAAAAGTCAAACCCGCCAGACGGCTCCATAACTTCAACAATAACTGGGACAGAGAAGTGCTCTTGGATTGCTCTCGAGCACCAGGTTTAATTAAAAACTTACAATCATTGCTCGCCAGACGCAAATCCGGGTTTAGAAGGGAAAACATTATATTTGTAAAAGACCACTGACGAATACAGGCAGTTGTTGAGAAGTGTTAACAGTAAATCATGGGGGACAATGGTCGCAGTTAAAAAGGAACAGAGTGTTTTTCAAAATGCTGACAAGAAGTAGAAAAAGCAGACCACAAAGAATGCCCACAAGCCACTTGTGAGCAAAACTCGAGGAAAAATTACAACCATGCAAATTTATAGCAGTTCCTCTCCCCCCAAGTACATCGTATTGAGCTTAGTTTTTGTTTTAGTGCGAGTTTTACGGTACTTGCAACACATTTAGGTCAAACAAAACGTCGAAGATTATAGTTGTCAGAGGGGGCTCTCGTGGCCGGGAGGTTAAGGTGTTCGCCTCTCATTCAAAGGTCACGGGTTCGAATCCGGGAAGCGACCAAAACATTTTCTTCTCTAAAATTGTCTCCTTTCACCTCCTTTCCTGCTCTCAGGGAATGTTCTGTCGTCTGCTTTCGTCTCCACTTTCTGCCCCTACCCCCTCACCTCCTTAGCCGGGCTTCTGACTCTTTCTGCAGCCTTTCTACTGCTACTCTTTGGCTTCTTCTCACCGCTGTCTTTCATCCACACTTGAAGGAAAGATCTACACCTAGCCTTATCGGACAAGGGTGAAAAATCTCGGAGGTCCCACGTGCAAGTTGCGCACGTTAAAGATCCCTTAACTAGGCCGCCATCCGGGCAAAATTCAAAATTACCTACCAATCAAAAATGTTTAATGCGTCCCGCGCACTCATATGACTTAATAATGCAGTTGCGAGCGCCGTAAAACACTTACCAAAGATGTTGTCAGAGAGAAACATACAAAAAAGGAGGGGAGTTAAAGATGAAAAATGCATTATAGGAAAGAAGCAGCAAACCAGACCAGAGCACCCGCCAACGACCCACTGGTTTTGAGTGTAGAAGAGGTTGTCATGAAAAGGCTTGAAAATAGTCATTGTTGACAACATAATCAAACAGTGCCAGATCTGGAACGGACGTGGGCAATAATAGTTTCTCTGCTTGGAGCTTGGATGCTCATCCCCTCCCCCCCAAACCCC
>NW_004797766.1:250769-264916 GCF_000002075.1 Aplysia californica | reverse complement strand
TTTTTACATTGTCCTGATCTTTCACCGTCACCTAACCGTTCGGGTATTCTAAACAAGTTGTTCTGGGTCTACCCTTGCTTCGCTTGCCTTCTATTTTACCAACTCTGCTTACAAAAACTAAACTTTTAGTCTGTAGGGGCCTATGTCGATTCAAGTGTTCCAGAAACTGCATTTATTGTCCCTTCCTTATTGTTCGTATTAGTGAGAGGCCCAGGTGGGCTTCTATCAGTCTTTCCTCTTTTGATCTCCTCCTCTTCCTCGAAATCCTCAAGCCTTCTAGCGACTAAATTTCTGTTGTTTCTATTTTATTTTACGTTCACTGACAAAAACAACAAGTAAAGGGAAATAAGAAAGAAAAAAATCTATCTAACAGAGAGTTAGCACAAAGTCGTTCAAAACTCTGTGCCAGGGAACACTAAGATTTTTAACTTCTACTTGAGAACTTTCTAACCCGCCAACACAATTTTATATCAAGGAGAAAGAATAATCCCAAAACCACCCAAACCTTATACAACATTCAAGAATCAAGCAATGAAGGAAGTCAAAGAGGTCCTCCAACAAAATACCTTAGGCTATCTTCAAAAGGAGTCACCCATCTTACAGCCCTTGAACAAAAATTGCAATACCACTCCCTCCCCCTCCTTGGCACGTAGGCTATCTGCATCAAAAGCCACCCACCTAGCCGGTGACTGAAAATTGGATCCACCCCCCCCCTCCCCCTCGAGATACAACGATACAAGAGGAAGGAAAAAGTTAAAGAGGGTAAAGTATTCAAGTCTGAATGAAAAGCTTGACTTCGGTACCAAAGAAAGTGATGATCGAAGTCCTTCTGAAGCATTACAACTGTCCCAGGGTTATAAGATTCTTATAGCTCCCAAAGATTTTCATTGATTCGTCAAGTAGGTGCAAAAAATGATTTAGTCAACAGAGAACTGGCAGTGGCTAAAACAGAACCTGCTTCTTAAGAAAGCGGGTCTGATGTTCGAATTTTTCCCTGCCTTTTTAAAAATGAGAACAGTAGAAAAAAAATGGAAAATAATAATAATAAATAGCATTTATACTGCGCATTTCCATTTTCTAACAGATGCTCAATGCCCATTACAACGAAAAAGACGAGAAGTTATCTGATCTGTGCCATTTTTCCTAAAACACACATAATTTACAAGACAGTATTAATTGAGTAACACATTTATAAAAATGAGTAAAATAATACTAAGTGATTATTATTGTAAGTAAAACTGTAAGTGTAAAACAATGTTTGCTCAGAAGACAAAACAAAAATATGTTCGTGTTTGTGTGTGAGTGTGTGTGTGCTTGCGCGCGCGCGCGCGTGTGTGTGTGTGTGTGTGTGTGTAGGTGCCTACATTAGTGTAAAAACATTTGTATGCATTTTGTAGGCATGAGTACATCTTATGTGCATGTACATATTAGTGTCTGCTTGTACGTCACTGTGTGTTTGTGTGTGTGTGTGTGTATGTGTGTGTGTGTGTGTGTGTGTGTGTTGTATGTAGGTGTAGTATGTGTGTATTCATGTGTGATATCTCATCTCATGTATGTTCAAAAGGAATCAACTTCAGTGGGTTGGCCATGTCATAAGAATGCCTGATTTCAGAATCCAAAAAGCAGTTTTCTATTCTGAGCTGTCCTCAAGAAAGTGTAAAATGAGCGCACCAAAACAGCACTACAAAGTCACCCTGAAAATGTCTCCAAAGGACTTCACAATCAATCCTTTGATATGGGAAACCCTAGCTCCTGACAGAACCAGCCGGGGAGCAGCAAAATCATATAAAGCTTCACAAATAAGAAACGTTGAAGCTAAGCGAGAAGCCTGCAAGCTGCACATATCCACAGGTGGAAATGAAGATTTTATATGATCAAAATGTGGCAAACTCCTCTTTGCCAGATTGATCTAATTGGCCTTAGCAGAAGCCACAAATCATCTTAATCCTTATTTCTTCCATTCCTCTTAGAGAAATATTGAGCTCAGCAAATGGATTGGCTATAGACAGACATTGACTGACAAATTATCATTATTTTTATTACATAATCTTATTGTACACTCACAGCATTCCATACTATTCAAACCACTATGGCAGGGTTTGACGCGGGCAGTATTGAATACAGACATATCTCAAAGGTCGCCAAAAATGACTTACATATGTATGCAATACTGCCCGCGTTGATGTCTTCAAAACAACCTGCTACTAATGTAAAAATAGACATTAAACCCATAGACATCCCAAACACATGCAAAGCTTACCTCGATGTCGACACTGTGTAATCGTGAAAGGTGGAGGGCATTCTCTCAAGTGGGCTGCTCTTCGGACGAGGCTTAGAAAAGAGAGTGCTGCTTTGAAGGTCATGGAACATGTCATCGAAATAGTCTCGGCCCGAGCCAAGACATGCAGGGATCAGTTTGACGTTTCTTTTGCTTGTTGATCCTGCAGCTTTCTGCCCAATCTGCCCGGCTGACTCCGAGGCTCCATAACTACAGCCGGCATTGGCTGAAAAAGAAATTGTGATTTTCTCTTTAAACTGATGGAATCGTAATCATGTAATTTAGCTATATACATGTATTTCTAATGGCAATATGACAAGTTGAATTGTGCTTTACAAACATTCAGTATTTGGGCACTCAAGGTTTACCTGGTAGCAGATTAGGAGAAAAATAGCACGCTTGACGAAGCATCTGCCAAGTACCTATAATGTTCCTCACACTCTGATGAATTTGAGATTAAAAAGCCTTCCACTTAGAAGGAAACAAAGAAATTCAACCACAATATTATCCCTCTCCCAGGCATGCACACAGCAAATTCAGCTGGTAATGAAAATCGTTTCATGATATATGAATTTAGCTTAGTACAAATTTCAGGCTATATCAAGATAATTAAACAAAGTTAGATAACTGGGTCAAAATTTTACATGAATTAATGCCCCTCTGTCACATCAACATATGTCTTGCAGATTTAGATTTTTGGCCTTGAATGTTTTTTCTACTCAAGCTAGGGTTAGTCATTTTTCCTCGATTGAAAAGCCTTTCCACTTGTTTTGCTCCGCCATAGAACACTTTTCTACAACTTCACCTAGACTCAACTTTGCAGAACATCAGCAAGCTGTTGCGTAGTATTTAAACTCTGTTGAAGAGCAAGAGCACTGACACACGTGGCGAACATACAGGATACGTGCCTTCATAATGTGACCTCAGCTTACCCCACATAACAGAATGTACAATCTGGATCAAGCCTAGTGCTGGACACTTCTGCGACAGATGAAATAGACACATCAGTGGCCTAAACTGCCCTCAGCTTATAGAGAAATTATTGGCTAACAATCATAGCATGCCACCCCCACCCTCTCTCTCTTTCTGTCTCTTTCTATTTGACCCCCCACCCTTCCCCTCCCTTTTCTCTCATCATGGCTACTTAGGAAATTTGAAGTGGTGTGTTATTAGACCTACCCTAACTGAAGCCAATTTTTTTGGTATGTCTGACTTGTTTACGCTATGTGCACGTTTCCAATACAAAGTATAATAAACAATTTGGGACCTAAATATTGGTTTGCTGTGTGCGTGTTCGGTATGTGCATGCTTAACTGTTTGCTATAGACAGTGAAAGATTTTGTCAATTTGTTAGTGTTTGAGCGCTTAATCAGCTGCTTGCACTGTATTTTTCCCGGGAAGCTAAGAATGTTTCTGAGTGTTCTATGGTCTGCTGCGGTAATAATTTTGTGTAAAGCGCATAGACCTTGTTGTAGAGCGGGGTTATGAGCTATAAAAATGCTATCTATTGTTATTATTATTATTGTTATTATAATATACATACAAATTGATTTCTTTTTCAAGTAAATTGCAGTTGTGCTTAGTCATTTGAACACAATTCACAATCGGCAAAATAAGATAATCTGCTCAAGATGGGGGAAAGAAAAATCCAACATAACACACCAGGAGCAGAGTAGGTTCTGACAGGTCCTATTGCCCTTGGGCTTATCGCAGGCGGTGACTGCATCTGCAGCCTGTTGATGCTGGGCGTGGTCTCATAATGATAGCGTGGGCCGCTCATCGGCAAGGAGAAGCCTTGGATGTACGGGTCGTAATACGAACTCTCTTCGTTGGACTGCAGAGCCTCCGGGATGTACAATGTGTCCAGTGGCGGGGAGGGAATGTACGGGTACAGCGGGTAGGTCAGGCCTGAGGTGAGGACGAAAGAGAAAAGTGGGGTGTTATCTGTTTGTTGAGAAACAAAGAGATGCTCAGTGAGTTGATAATGATAATAATAATATGAATTTATACAGCACCCAATCCCTAGAAGTAGAAGACTCTAAACACTGTAAAATGCAGAATAATCACTCAATTTCAATGACGAATTTAAAGATAGGAAATGCACATTGTGAGACTATACACACACAACATACTCATACACACAAACACATTAACATACACACATACGCTCACATGCACAAACAGATGCACATTCACACACACACACACAACTCTCATACCACAAACTACATTCACACATACCAAATTTAGTGGCAGAGGATAGTGTTGTACAAATGTGTCTTGATAATGGTCAATAAGAGCTGAGAAAAAGTCAATGTCTTGACTCAGAGAAAAGAGCAACTCTTTTCCTTTCCTGTCACCATTGAGGTAATTAAAAAAATTATATATCCAGATATTTCTTTTTTTAAAAACAATAATATCACTCGCAAATATGCATTTGTGAGGCAGCGTGGTGAAATCAGACGCTCGTCAAATTAATCAAAGTGAAGAAACTGGCATTTTTCGGCAAGTTTGTGAATTTCTATCGAAATTTTGTTTTTTGGCTTGACACCTTTCATGCCCATTAAAGAACACATTTCTGTAATAACTAATAACTAATCTTTAGTGGCCATTTTCTCACTAATTTTACTTCTGAAACCAGGTGACCTGCGCCTCCTTCATTCAAAAATATCTCGACTTGTATTCAGAATAAATGGGTCTTTTTTTTTCATCCAAAGCAAGACAAATGAACAAGCTTTAAGGTGATACCAATAACTCTACATGCCAAAAAATTGACGAGAGCCTGATTCCACCGCGTCCAGACACATTTATGACCACACATTACGATAGTTGTCAATGTGCAAAATATAGACTGCTCAGGTTTAAGACTAATCTCATGTCCCTTTTTAAAAGGCGTATGGTGGAGTCTTACCTAAGCAGTCGATATGAGCATTTATATTTCAGTTACAATTTCAGCGGAAGCCCTTTTGAAGAGAAAGAGCTTTATACCTAAAATGAGCGCTAACAATTTACAATCCCATCAAAATGATTAATTTCATTAAGATGGTGAGCTGCTTCAATTAAACTCTTAAGGTCAAGGTGGGCTGTTATGGAAATATACTGGCTTAAAAACGGAGATATTTGTTTTTTAAAAATAAAATATATTCCCCACTTTGGAATCAAAACCAGAATTTGGTACAAAGAGTTTCCAGCCTGGAAGTGTCGGAAAGAGCTGGAACTGAAAATATCAACAGGACTATAAAAAAGAGAAGATGGAGATATTTAGGACATGTTTTGAGAAAACCAGACATAAAATTGCCCTATCAGACATGGGTACAGATGACCAGGCTTTGATTTGAGTGAACGTGTCCAGATCTGAGGTGGACATGAAGCAGTTCAAGGCAGGGTTCCAGGAACATTACGAGCAAAGTCTGGAGGCATTTGTCAAGGTAAGTTAAGTTTTAGTGAGTGTTTTACGGCACTTGCAACACAATAAGGTCATATAAGTGCCGAAGATTAGAGATGTTACAAGAGAGAAAAATAAACAAAAAAGGAGGAGAGATAAGGACGATAGATGTTTTATAGAAAAGAAGGAGCAAACCACACCAGGGCACCCGCCAACCACCCTCCCAGGGTAAGTTTCCGAGTTTGTTTGTGTTTATGAGAATGATTCAGCACAGTCGTGATAATGAGATTAAGACACGGTTCTGGAGACCAACTGGAAGAACAGAAGCACAATCAGGGATGAGGCAATCATCCAAGGCCACATGTGCCATAGTTTAGGAGAAGTGGCCAGGGACAGACAAATGTGGAGTTGATGACTTGCTACCTTGTGTACCTGATGGTACAGAGAGAGAGATAGAGAGAGAGAGAGAGATAGATAGAGAGAGAGAGAGGGAGAAGTGAGAGAGAGAGGTGTGCAAGAGGGAGAGAGATAGAGAGAGAGAGAGATAGATAGAGAGAGAGAGAGAGAGAGAGAGAGAGAGAGAGAGAGAGAGAGAGAGAGAGAGAGAGAGAGAGAGTGTGAGTGAGAGAGTGAATAAGTAGGTAATGTTCTGCTTCTGAGTCGAAAATAGTCTTTTACCCAGGATACTGATTTTTATCTTAAGATAAGATGGATGGAAGCAAAATGCCAGTTTCTAATATTCCCATTATTGGGTAAAAATAAAGGGTATTGAATTATTTGATTTGACAGAAATTTTAAAAAAAGAAAAAAAATGTCATTATAAAAAAGTAAGTAAGTAACATTTTGTAAGTAACATTTTGTAAGTCTCTTACCTGACCCAGCAGGCGCACTCAGTGGGGGAAGAGGGGGTTGCATAGGGGGGAGAGACTGGATAGAGACAAGCGGCTGTTGGACCGAGGCGAGGGACTGCTGGACAGTGGCTGGAGATGGCTGGACGGAGGCCACAGTCGGTTGGACAGGAGCAGGAGACTGCTGTACAGGGGTGGGGGGGCGCTGGACCAAGGGGACCTTCTGGGCGGAGGTCATCGAGGCTGAGGTCATTAGAACTGGGGTCACAGGTGGCGGAGCGCTGGTCGGGATGACCTGAGCCGATACAATACCCAGGGGAACCCGCAGTCTGTGGGAAAGATACAAAAACATTTAGATGAATCTGTATGGTATGGGTTCGACGCCTATTTCCGAACAGAAGGGTCCTGAAAGTACAATCATTAGGAAAAAAATATCTGGAACAACTAGAAAAACAAATGATTGAAATAAAGGATTTTATACCCATAATTTTTTAAACAGATGAAATGATGGTGATACTGATAATACTAATTGATGATGATAATAATAATAATGATGGTGAGGGTGATGGTGATGATGATGATGATGATGATGATGATGATGATGATGATAACAGTGGATGCCAAACAGATTTATACAGCACCCAATCCCCATTTAGCCAGTCTTACAACCCAGGGACAGAGAGTCTCTCACCTCTTCTCTTCCTCCTCCAGAATGACTTTCAGTGCTTCGATCTCAGCCTTGAGAGGAATGTTGGCCTCTCGCGCATTGGTAATCTCTCTCATCTTGACCACCAGTATATCTTGAACTTCTCGCAACTTTCTCTCCAAGCCTTGTATGTTGTCGGCAGATCTGTTCCTCTCCACAGAAACAGCATCTTCCAACGTCTGCTTCTGATGTTGTAAGTTGATAACCTGGCGAAAGAAATGAAGGTATTTTTAGAAACACAAAATAACACCAGTTGTTAACAAGACATTTGACTGAAATTAATGTAACTTCTGAAGCACGTCAAAGTTCTCATTTGAGATAAACTCTTGGTGCAAACATGAAACAAAGAGATGATCAAAATATAGGACTTAAACTTTCAGAACTTGAATTTTATATTCCTTTCAAAATTATTAAGGAAATATAAGAGGTGGTATATCCATATTAAAGCCAATATCATGAGGAACAGGATGAAAACCCATAGTCTCTTCTCCTCAGCAAACGTTCTAAAACAGATCTGAACCACAATGGTATGAATGAATAAGTCTGTGAAGAATTTTTATATGATTGTACCTGGCCTTCCAGGTTGCGGATCTTGGCCTGCAGTTCTCCGATATTCCCCATGAGCTCACTTTTCTCGGTCTGATACCTTAGTAAACAGTCAGCATCGTTGTCAATCTGAGCTTTGAGAGCAGAAAGCTGAGGAGTAAATGAACATGGTGATTATGACATTAGATCTCACAATGAGATGTTGACAAATTCGTTCTGGTTAGATAAGATAAGATAAGATACATCTTTATTGTCCAGATCCTGGCACATTGGTTTGGTGATCCACCACGAGTACACACACACACACGCACACACACACACACACACGTACACACACAAGTAGGCTTACAATCACATGCATAATATAAATGAGCAGCAATATAAACAATAATAATCGTAAGCTAGATACACACTCTATGTTATTTTGATCCATGCTCTCAGGTCGTAAGTACACTAAACAAGATGGTTAAGATGGAAGCATTTTGATAGATGATGGTAAAAATGACCTGTATCTTTCATTGTTACAGATCAGAAGCATGGGTCTTTTACTTCTGACTGATGTTTTTATTTGAGGGAACAAGGGATGTTTGTTGTCTAAAAAGAGTAGAACATTGCAAGGACACAAACACACTCATACACCCTGTAATGTTTTCTCTCTCTCTCTCTTTCTTATTATTTAAAGGTGTGATAGGGACATTGAACGGTAAAGTTTGCCAAAATAGCAAACTAATGGCCTACTCTTTTTCGATTTTCAACCACCAAGGGATCTTTAAGGTGCACAACATGCACACAGGACCGTTAAGACTTTTTGTCCTTATCCAAGAAGACTTGGTGCTTCATCTTTTCTATCTGAAGATCAGGGGCGTGAAGGAAGAAGGAAGTAAGTGGGTTCTTTTTTTTCAATTAAAAAGAATATGGACAACAGTTGAAACAGACAAAAGTTAAAATGATAATCAAAACATACCAATTTTTGCTCGTATGCCGATATGGATGTTTAGCATCTTTTCTGAGTTACAAGTGTGTTTTTGATTGGAGTAAGGTTTTGTGTTTTAGAAATTCTTAGGGTGGACTACCTAAAATTCTCTCATGCGCCGGATATAATTATAAAACAGGATGGATACAGCCTGCTGGCCTAGAGTTTGACACTTGTGATCTAGATAAATAATAATAATTGTGTTGATATGGCACATATTCATGCTCAACAACACACTGTAAGTGCTTTAAAACATCAATCTGGATGTAATAACATTAAAACTGTTCCTGTTAAGTTGGAAACACTTACATTTCTGTTGTACTGTTCCTCCGACTCTATTTGAAACTTCTTCAGTTCCGTCTCAGCGGTTTCTCTCACTTGCTTCAGCATCTCAGTCACACTCACGTCCGCTACGCTCAACTCTCGCACGCGAGCCTCCAAGCTAACTATACTGGCTGAGGCTGTGTCCAGTCGGGACTGTGAAGGGAGGAGAGATGAGGAAAAAGTAAGTTATGGCTATTGCTGAGAAATTAGGAAACGGCAAATAGTTTCTGGGACACTAGATTCAACATAAGGGCTTTGAACTTATTGCTCTCACGGAGGAAAATACAAGACAAATGAGGCAAGGGCAGACTCAGAGAAAATTATTTGGAGAAACCCTGAAAAGGTGGGTGATATGGATAATGTGGGTTTCTGAGAGCATCCGAGCAGAAAAATGAAAGGAGAAACATGACCGCCAATGTCTTTTACAGATTTGGTACTTTATAATGATGGTGATTGCTGAGAACCTATATCTTCCAATGAGCAAACACATGTTCTGTTTTGTTGTTACCTGTATGGTACTGACTGCATAGGTGCTGTATAGACGTCTGAGTGTTTGCATGTCTGTGTGTGTTTTTATAAAAGGCCGTAAAAGAATGGGGGAGATTTAATACTTATATTCTATTGAACTTTGAGAAGACTGCTGCAAGTTATAAATCACACCAAAGGGGCATAATGCATTGCACTGAAGGCGGAAAAAGCTAAAATGTTGCTGGATTCACTGTTACATATCATGTGGCCATTGCAAGGGAAGAAAATACAAGAGAGAGACTTAACATTCAGGAAATTGCTACAGACATCGTTTCTGAGACCGGCTTTTGCAATGCAAAAAGAATTGAACGAGTAGAAATGCCTAGTTTTGCAAAACATTCCAGTAATCTTTAAAGAATTGGAATATCATTCCTTTATGAAAACAAGCTACATGATGACATCCTTATACACTGAGAGTACATTTCGTATAGCAAAAGTGTACTTTTTATATTCTGGGTAGTATATGCGTAAACTGACTGCAATTTGTTTTCTCAATTTAATATATAGATAGAAGGACTCCAAGCCTTCATCAACTCTAATCCAATTAACCCTTTTTTCAATGCTAGACTCACAAATGCAAAACAAGGACTGCACATCCAAAACGGCGCCCATTCATCCAGTCTTTTAACTAGAAAAGGCGTTGTTCTGAAAAGAAAACAAACAGTGTAGGCCCGCACATACCTGGTAGTCTGAGGCTTGCTGGTTGTGGACTTGTTCTGAAAACTCCATTTTCTTCATAAACTGTTGGGCTCGCCCGTCTGCCTCTTGCCTGGCCACTTGCTCATGTTCATACCTGGCATAGGAAGAATAAAGACACGGTACAGGCTTGGGCAAGTATGTCTATATCATGGGCTGGATTAAGCGATTTTGAATATCTCGCAAGCCAAAGAAGGAAAAAAATGGATGAAATCAGATGAAATACCCAAGCTCTCAAAAGTGAGAATAAAAACAGACACTATGGTATATGTCTCTCACGGCACTTCATGAAATAAACTATTAGATCTATTGCTTTCATTTGGGATGGCGAATATTGATTTTAATATTCAAGACACAAAGTTTCATTTTTATGAATCATCAACTCACTGTGGATCACATTCATTATTAATCAGCATACTGGGTAGACTCAGGGGCCTGACTGAAACTGCTCACTAACTAGATCTGGCCTGCAGGCCATAGTTTGCCTAGCCTATGCCAGGTATAGTGGGTTGAGCTTCCTTCAGATAAATCAAATACAACTGACTTGAGGAAATGATAAGGCATAGTAGTGTCGCATAGATTGAAAGCTCTCTTCAACATTGTAAGTATACTTGAGAGCAGGTATGTCAAATTTAAAGCTCATCTTCCTTAGGATCGAGCCAAGATGGCGGACAATTTGACATTGCGGATTCAGACCAGGGTCATTCACATGCTACCCCTTGAGCTCACAGTACGCTCTAATAAATGAAAAAGTACCTAATTTGAATAAGTGAAAGGGGAAATAATAAGAAGCATCTGAGTCACAAGAAACAAACACTACCAGAATCCTTTGTTGACAATCACAGGGCACATTATAAACATATTCTTCATACTTCTTTGCTCATTAATCTTATGTTAATAGCCACTAGTGGAGCATTGAATGTGAAGGAAAGTTGTGAAGACTGCATATCCTACTGGCATTCAGTGAGTCTTTCAGTGACCTACCTCCCCCAACTTCACTCCCTGAATACATTGGGATCTTATAATCTTATAAACTGACAGCATGCTGAATTTGAGTAAGGCAGATATTCAAACAATTTTTTGTTTCTTTCCCACCTGTTACCTGCACTAGTATATTTATCGCCCCCCCCCCCAAGATGATAATAATATACAACAATAATAATAACAATTAATAGCATTTATATAGTTTATATAGTACATATCCCCACTTGACAACTTAAGCGTTTTGCACTTTACACTAACATTATTACCCCAGCAGACCCTATAACACTCACAAACATACTTGGCTTTCCCAGAAGCACACAGTGCAAGCAGTTGATTCAGCACTCAAACACTACCAAACTTGACAAGATCTTTCACTGTCTAATAGATGATAACATTTTAGATTATTTGGAAGGCCTGCTGCTTTAACTCATTCAATACTGAGCGCTCCAGCAGTGAACTCCCCTCATATACTGGACAGTTTTGTTTTGCAACATGAATTTAGGTCTACCCAGGAAAATCAATAAAAACTAGAGAGCTCAATGGCTGTTCAATCAAAAAAATTATCTCCTTGACCTTTCCCATGATGTATCACGATTAGTTCAAATAACCTGGTTTGGCTTAGATAGAGTAATTTTTTGTATAAGATGCGAGAATACTCGTCGCTAGTATGTGGGCGGGGCCCAGGTTTCGCGAGTACTCTCAACCGTAGCACTGAATGAGTTAACCTCCTGCTTTTCCCAACAAGCCCGGACAATGCAGGCCACTCCAGCCCATCAGAAAGACATGTAGGCTCTCCATTAAACATCTTCTCTACATTGAAACCGACACCCCACCCCAGGCATTCAAGGCAAGGAGCCTACATAACGACTACACCACAGACACCAGTCCTCATACCTGTGTTTCCACTGGTCCACTTCTCGTGTTAGGTTCTCAATGGTCCTCTCCAGCTGGTCCACATTCTCTTTAGGCCTCTGGGCTGCAATCTGAAATTCCTTTAAGTGCCCTTCCAAAAGGGTTAACTTTTGCTGCAAGAGGTTGATCTCATCCATGAATTTGGCTGATTTCTCAGTCTCAATGGCCAATCTGGAAAAAATGGTATTCATAAAAATAGTAAAATCATAATAAAACTTTTTTTTTCACGGGTGAACCTAAAGCAGCTATTTTTGGACACAAAGAGAGTTTATCACTTCAATGACGAACATTATGTTAGCAATGTCAGACCTGGACACTGAGTAAAACCTATGGAAGAAAAGTTACTACATGCATGCTAAAATGCCTTCTTTAAACTCTAAACATCACAAGAAGAGACTGGCAGAAAAATGCAAAAGTAAGAGCAGCTGTTGGCACGAAGTCCTGCCTGCACTTCATAGAACAACAAAGAATAAAATGGTTTGCCCACCTTTTTAATTACAAATGCTACCTATTCACCGAGTCTCGACAGCCTATAACACCATATAAGTACTCTGGCTACAAAGGAAAAGGTAGACCACACAAAAGATGGATTGAGGGAGTTAAGAGAACCCTGAAAAATGGCATCATTTCAGTTGAAAGAGCTGCAGAGTTGGTCAACCATAAAAAACTGCATCCGCTCTCCACACTCAAAATCAGAAGAGGAGTAAAAATTCAAAATGTAAAAAAAGTAAGTAAGCTAAAACTACACTTCAACATGGCAGAGGTCAGCAGGTACAGTGGGTCTTTTTAAAATATACATTTTTATTAAATTTTAGTTGCAGCTAAAACTGTCCCAACAAAGACATAGCAATATTCTTTACAGTCAGATTCCATTTATTTCCTTCAAGTGAGTTGTTTATTTTGTGTCTGTATACCTATAGTCTCCTACTAAGTGTATGCCAGTTGAAGCTGGAGTATTCGGTACGTAGAGTGATCAGACTTAAGAAGAAGGACAGGTAAAAGAATTATAGTAGAAACACTACACTAGAAGACGAAGAAATAGAAGACTCAGAAGGAAAAAGGTAAAAACAATTCAGTTGATAAGGGCACACAGCTATGAGTGATGTGACCCCTCACGATGACCCTGACCCCTCATGATGACCCTAACCTTCCCGTGGTGACCATGACCTTCCCATGGTGACCATAACCCACCATGATGACCGTGACCTTCAACTTCCACATTAAAACCATGACCCCACATGGTGACCTTGACCCTTTATGATGACCATGACCCGTAATGATGACCGTGACCCTCCATGATGACCATGACCCCACATGACCATGACCTTCCCCATGATGATTATGACCCTCATGATGACCCTGACGCCCCATGATGACCCTGACCCCCCATGATGACCGCCATGTTCAATCTCACCTGTCCTGGAGTTCGCCCACAATCTTCTGTTGCTTGTTATTCTGGTTGTGCAGTGAGTGCCGCTCATGGGCGCTGGCCTCGATCTCTTTCCTGGACACAGGACAATAAATTCAGTAGAACCTGCTCTTGGTTTGTTTGGTTTTTTTTGGGAAAGAGTTTTATGGCACTTGCAACACAAATACGTCATACAAGTGTCGAAGATTGGAGGTGTTACAAGAGAGTAACACACATAAAAAAGAAGGGGGAGAGCTAAAGTCGATAGGTGTTTAATAGGAAAGAAGGAGTAAAGGAGCAAACCAAACCAGAGCACCCCCCTCCTCCAATCATCCACATGATATAAAGGCTACCTGTCTACGACAATCACCTATACAAACAATCACTTTTCACTCCACTGCTTGTATTTTTTACATTATAATTTTTTAAAATATCCATCAGCCTGTGACAGCCACTTTACTCCACGACAATGGGTGGCCGTGTCGTACATTTTTTTTTAAACAGAAAAAGTGAGAAAGATATTGTCATAAAGGCTACACAAAAAGCACAATTCAACATA
>NW_004797766.1:249081-250451 GCF_000002075.1 Aplysia californica | reverse complement strand
ATGTTGAATTGTGCTTTTTGTGTAGCCTTTATGACAATATCTTTCTCACTTTTTCTGTTTAAAAAAAAATGTACGACACTTTTTGCGGCCCAATGCTCAATTTCGGTCGTCAGTTTATGTTATTACTTTAAAAGAAATCTTTGCAATTTACTCGGGTGAGCATGAGAAGTGGCACTCATTGTACTCTTTAACATGGAATGCATGAGGCAAATCTCCGCATAATAAACGTTGTCACCTATGCAAAAAGATCTAGTTGACAAATTTAAACAACTGAAAAAAGGTAACAAGGAAAACGATAATCCTCTTTATCCAGTACAGTGGTAATAAACATGACGAGTTAAGTCATCTAAATCAGCAACTAGGACAAGCATAAACCTTCATGATGCACACGTGGAAACCGGAATTTTACTCGGAAAATGAAACATACATGTGTAGTACTGTAATAATAATGAACAAAGTCCAAGAAGGGCTGCGCAGACAAAAAGTCAGAATTGTTCAAGTTTATAAAGCATGGAGTGAAAGAGATGATCCCCCCCTCCTCCTTAAAAAGCCTAAGACAACAAGGTAGACTGCAACAACAGCAAAAAACAACAACAACAAAACAAACAAACACATAAATAAAAAATTATACCCCACCCTTCCACGCCCATGACAACAAAGGATGCTGGTTCCAATTCACACCCAGCTGAAGAGGAGAACTTGGTAAAAAAAAAATGCCCTCCCAACTGAGACAACAACTTCATTCAAGAAACTGAACCATCATGAGTCCGGGAGCCTAACCATTCAGCTACCCACGTCATAGACGGAATAATGTGCTATGTTCAAACAATATGGTGAAAAGGGTATGAATAAAAGGAGGAATACCTTTGGAATTCTATGTTTACCAAATTAAAAGGTTCAGTCTCAAATATTTCAGAAAACAGAATAATAAAATGCTGAGAGTATAATGTGACATACCAATACGTCTTTAGCCAAAGAAATGGGTTCACAGGGCTTTTCAGCTTCGTCACTTCGCGACTCCAGTGCTTTCGTGTCGTACATCCATTTTTAGTAACAGTGAAAACAGTTCATTACAAAGATGAGCTTAAGAAGATGTCACAATTTCACTGTTTTAAAAAAAATGGAGATACGTCAAGAAAGCACTGAGGTCGCGACTTGTCTATGCCATAACGCTATTTCACCAGTGTCTGTGACGTAGCGCTTAGGCGTTTGACCGTTGCATGAAAAAGAACTGAGTTTTACTTCCGCGTTGGGAGAATTTCAATCGAGTACCGCCGTCTTTCTGCTGGGACGTTGTATCTCTTTCGGGTTTGTCCTAATAAGCAGGAAGCCCGCCTTCTAAACGATTTAAATTGAGGCAACTGGGGGGG
>NW_004797766.1:239201-248981 GCF_000002075.1 Aplysia californica | reverse complement strand
GCATAAAACACTTATATTTTAAAAAAGACCAAACGGTTTATGATGCCTTTGCTTACCTTAAGTTCTCCAGCTCGGTTTCGTACATATTCTTGAGGTTGGCAATCTCATCCTCCAGGATTTTGGTCGATTGCAGGAAAGCGGACGTGTCCACGTTGTTGGCCTGTTGGCCCAGCTGTCTGACTCGGGCCACGTAGGCAGAGAATCTGTCATTCAGACGCTGAAGCTCCTCCTTTTCTTGAACTCGGGAGGTGGGGAAGATGGTGCTGTAAATCTCTGCGCTCCCGCCTACATAATTCGAGTTGGACGCCATTATGGTGGGGCCTGAAGGGCCCGCCGCTGGCTGGATGCCAGATTGGTAGGCCGTGGAGATGCTTGTGAGGTTCCCCGGGTTCCCGCTCACGTAGCTCATGGTGGGCGCCATGTTCATGGCGTCTGTCTGGCTCGCTGCTGGCTGGATGCCTGATGGATAGGACATTGAGATGGGGGAGACGCTGGTGTAGATCTCCGAATTCCCGCTCACGTTAATCATGTTGGACGCCATGTTCGAGGCGTCTGGTCGGCTCGCCTGCGGCTGAGTGGCTGATGGATAGGACATGGAGATTGTGTAATTCTCCGGGATCCCGCTCACGTAATTTATGTTGGACGCCATGTTCGTGGCAACTGGGGGACTCGCAGCCACCTGGTTCCCCGATGGGTAGGTCATGGCGATGCTCGAGGGGTTCCCCGGGTTCCCGCTCACGTAACTCATGTTGGACGCCATGTTTGTTGCACCTGGGCGGCTCACCTGAGGCTGGGTGGCTGACGGGTACTGGGAGGAGATGCTTGGGTAGTTCATCGTATTCCCACTCACGTAAGGCATGCTGGAATTCATTTTCGTGGCATCTGAAGGACTCGCCAGCCGTTGGGTGGCTGATGGGTAGGACAGTGTGATGTAATTCCCTGGGTTTCCGCTCACATGATTCATGCTGGACGATATTTTCATGGTGCCTGCACGTCCCCCTTGCCGCTGGGTGGCGGACGGGTACTGCGTGTTCGCGCCCACATAATGCATGTGGGAACTCATTTTCGTGGCGTCTGGAGGGCTCGCCTGCTGATGGGTTGCTGAGGAGTAAGGCGAAGGGGAACTAGGTGGTCTAGGAAGTAGAACAGCGGGTGGTTGGTGGGTGCTCAGACAAGGTAAAGAAGTACTCTGGGAAGGTGTGCTGATTGAGTGTGTAATCTGTGGAGGTGCTTCCGTTGTTTGAAAAGTTGTCTTGTCTAAAGAAGTAGATGTATCTCCTATATGGTATAGTGCTGTCTTTGATATTGGAACAGGAGGGGCAAAGTTTTCTCGCAAGAACTGTAAAGACGGCTGGTTTTCTTCAGATTCGTCAACGAGTCCACTTGTTTCTCCCTCTGAATCCTGGTGAATAACTGAAATGTCAGAAATGTTCACAGTTTCTGGAACTGGACGGGGTACGGACAGATCCTTAACTTGGTTCAGACACTTGGAGTCAGGAGACCGATGAAGGTACTGGTTGACCCTGCTGGATGAAACAACGTCTTGTTTGGATAAATATTCCTGGGGAGTGGGTTTCAAGTTGTAGGCAGCACTGCCATACAGCTGGAGACTTGGCGCCAAATGAGGGTTGACTGTTCTTGAAAGGACAGGGTCAGGGCGGTAGACTGTTGGCTCCTGTTGTTTAACTGGATCTTGGGGATTTACTGAAAACTGAGTTTGCAATGAAGTGAGCTGATCAGGCGAAGCTCGATACTGCTCCTGTGGATATGGATTCTGACCGGGAAGATCACTGACGTCTTGACGAGAGTCCGAAAAATCCGCGGAAACAGACGGGGGTAAGACAAGTATTTGTCCGGAAGTGGCGGCCTGATTAGGAGACGCCCTGTTTACTTCGATCGTCTTCTTATAAAGACCTCCTGGCTGGAGATTGATTGAGTTCTCCGTGAACGAACACAAGTAATTCCTCGTTATTATGAACGACGTCCCTCTCTCTTTCCCAGCGTTCGGGTTAACACCTGCTGTCGTCCTTCTTTTCGCAGATTTCTCTTTCTCCTGGGCTTGGATTTGGATGATATTCTGGGGAAACTTCTTCTCCTCCTCACTCCCCTTGCTCTCGACCTCCGCGGTATCAGAATCTTTATTCTCTTTCTCTTCCTTCTGCACTCGCTCGCGCGCGATGCGATCCCCAAACGGGCAGGACACTGGCTTGTTGTCCGCCTCCTTGACCCCTTGACCCTCTGCTGGGGTGGCTGTGGCGGTGTCCACTTTGGGGTCAAGGGAAGAAACAGGTACCTGTGGGACGCTGAGAGTTATTTCCCCTTGCCCATCTTCTTCCTGAATCAAGCCAAGATCACGGAATCTGAAAGTAGAGGGGGGAAACAAGAGATAATGTATTAGAAACTTGTTGATCTCCAAGATAATTATTATATTCTAATATATACTGCTCAAAACCACGTGGGACGCTCAATGTTAAAAACAATCAGGAAACGACAAATGCAGTTTTTGGGACACCTGAATAGACATAAGGGTCTTGAACATCTAGCTCTCACTGGAAAATCTGAGGGCAAGCGAGGCAGGGGTAGGCCCAGAACAACATACTTAGGGAACCTAAACAAATGGGTAACAGGGAAAGATCAGGGAAACGTAGCTTTTTTTAGAGCATCCGAGCAAAGGTATGAATGGAAAACAATGATCGCCGATGTCTATCGCAGATCTGGCACTGGATGATGATGATGACTGCTCAAAACATATTTGGGACCACTACAGTTTTTACTATTGTATGTTTGAGACTGTGTGACAGACAAATATTGAGAAATTAGACGAGTGAGTTGATGTCATTGTAAGGAAGGGTCATCGTTGTTTACAATGACGAACAGATTTGACACATGTCGTTTAATTTACGCTGCCTAGACAGGGTGGAAGGGGGGCCAATTTTCTGTAAAATTGAACCTGTTTTTGACAATCACTCACGTGATTTTGAGAGAGTGGTAAGGGTTAAATACCAACTCAGGGGAATACATGCTTCCTACATTAATGCCAGAGTGGGTTTGACGGTGCAAGGGGTATTTATTTCGGCGGGCACATTAAGTGATGTTTAACTAGCCTCCAAGAAGACGTCTGAGCAACATCGACAGGGGACGAGCCCTAGCCTGGCTCCACGAAGGGATTGCTGTCCGTGAAGTGGCAAGACGGCTTGCTGTGAGTTACTCAGTGATCATCTGACTGAGAGACCGGGTTGCTGCAACTGAAACTGCTATTGAGCGAAGGCGGTCCGGACGGCCACGTTGCGCCACACGACGAGAGGACCGGGCGATCGCCAGAACAGCCCTGGCAACTCGAACCTGCACTGCCCGTCACATCAGACGGCAGGTGGTACCCCCAGGCAATGATGGAATCAGCAACCAGACCATTAGAAACCGGCTGCGTGAGATTGGTCAACGTTCCAGACGATCAGCAGTACGGGTTCCCCTGACACAGGCCCACCGGATTGCCTGCAGAACCTGGTCCGCCCAGCACCTGAGGTGGACACACCCGCAGTGGTCTACTATGCTCTTCACGGGCGAGTCCAAGTTTACATTGTCCTTCAACGATGGCAGGGTCCATGTTTGGAGGCGTCCTGGTGAGCGCTTCCACGACAATTGTGCACAGGAGCATGACCGGTATGGAGGAGGCTCCATTATGGCGTGGGGTGGGATTGGACTCAACCACTGGACGCCCTTATATTGCATTCTAGGCACATTGACGGATATCGGCTACAGGGATGAGATTCTCCGCCCCATTGCAATTCCAACTCTTCGAGCAAAGGGCCAGGGCGCGATACTCCAGGACGACAACGCCAGACCTCACCGCGCTCGAGTGGTGGATGACTTCCTGTAGCAGCAGCACGTGATCAGGCTCGACTGGCCAGCCCGATCACCGGACCTTAGTCCCATTGGACACTTGTGGGATGCTCTTGGGCGCCGAGCAAGAGACCATCAGCCACCCCCAAACAATGTGGATGAACTCTTTAACATTTATTTGGACCAACAATGGCAAGCTATCCCACAACTGACATTGCGAACACTTATTCAGTCCATGAGACAAAGATGCAATGACTGTTTTCTTGCAAACGGTGGCCACGCGCGACTTTGAGCCATAATTGTTTATGTGAATTTTCAAACCGTAGGTTACCTCCTTCAACATCGAAAATAACTCATTTTCCATTTTTTTTAATGTGCAAAATGTCGTTTACAAAAGGATATGATGAATAAAGACCCCTCTCAAACAATTTTGAACAGTCTCATGTTTTTCAATTTTATGTACTATTTGTGACTTTAAGTAGTCCCTAACTTTTTTTGAGTAGTGTACATAAGACTATGAGACAACCCCGTAAACGAAACAAAACAGCAACAAAAAACCCAAAAGCAACAACAAAAATCAAATGAACAAAAAAACAACAACAAAACGAAATACCCCCATCCCCCCCCCCCTACCAATAAATACTTAACAACCAAGCATATTCTCATATACACAACACTCTGTAGTGTGGCGCAGAAGTACAGCTACGGACGGACAGACAGACAGACAGACAGACAGACAGACAGACAGACAGACAGACAGACAGATAGATAGATAGATAGATAGATAGATAGATAGATAAATTGATTGATTGATTGATTGATTGATAGATAGATAGATACCAAGTGCTGAACGGCGGGTAGGTAGGTCGAAAAAAGTGTGTTAAAGAATATTATTATTCTTAGTATGAATTGTTGTGTCAAGCACACCGGTACAAAAAAATAGGGGCGTACACATAGTGCGGGTTTTCTTTTTCTTTTTTTTTCGCTTTGTTCTGTTTTGTGGGTTTTTTAAAACTTTACTTTAATACATATTTAAAAAAACAACAACAACTTAAAGTAGGCCTACGAGTTTTATGGCAGTTGCGACACAGTTGGGTCATAGAAGTGCGAAGATTAGAAGTGTTATTAGAGAAGAAGCGGGAGAATTGGGTATGATGGATGTTTGAGGGAAAAGAAAGACAAAAGCACACTAGACCACCTGCCAACTACCCATTATTTTAAAGATCCCCCCCCTCTATATTAAAAAACGCACACGGAAAAATACCCCTGTAGTAAAGTCAGAAAGAAACAAAAGAGAAAATACGGGGAAACTGCAAGTGAAATCCGCCACTCACCGGCAGAGAGTACGCATGAGGAAAGATAAGTAGGCCTTTGTACACAAATCTTTTTAGACAAAAATGTGGGGGGGGTTGTTAGTATACTTGAATTGATGTTACATAACAACAAACTTTTACAATACTATTATAAAGAAACGACACGACCCTTTATCTAAACCACCTTTACAGATCCCGTCCTCCCTGACAGATCTCGTCCTATGTTTGATTTCAAGAAGATTATAAAAACCCCGTCTTACGAGGCCGGTCTACCATTCTTTAATTTGCGTGCAACGCGGGTGGCTCCCCCCCTTACCTATTCACAAATGGCCCGCGTCGAGTTTGTGTACATTTGCTATGGAGACGACAAACATGGCGGCGCTAGGGAAGCGCGTCCTGGCCGAGGGGCGATAACTAGGAGGGTTTGTGGACTCAGGCGCACCGGGAGGTCACAGTAAACACTTCATTTGCGACGAGTCGCATAAAGACAGTAAAATGTGTGAGCGGGTTGGTATAAATACATGTACACTGAACCGGTTGGTACAGTATACGGTGATATAGTTTCAGCGTCTTTCTTTTTTAACACAGAATGAACATTCAGGAGGCAGAGTCCCGAAATCTACGCCACATCTCTGATATATTGAACGAGAAGGTCATGAAAAATCTTGGAGGAACCAAGTGACCCCCCCAAAAAAAAACAACAACAACAAACCCACACAACAACAAAAAAAACGTACAAAAAACAAACGAACGAACGACCGAACAAACAAACAAAACAATATCATATTGAATCAAAATCAAGTTTGTGCGAATGTTCCACAGCCAACTCGTATACCGAATAATCTGAACGTGCGAGACCTGTTTCAAATCCCATTTGAGATCATTCCCATATAATTATGGTAAGTTTTTATTACCTTTAATGTAATGGCTTGGTGACAAGTTTGGTTTCAAGGAGATTATAAAACCCCAGTCTTACGAGGCCGGTATATTGATAAAATTACACTGACGTGTTAAATGACATGCAAGAGTATGATGCATTGACTAGAACTGAAAGGAATGAAGTCTCTGAAATCACTTTTATCTCCGTTTGTTTAATCAAATGATTAAATTATTTGGTGACCACGTCCCCAGCACACTACAAACACATATTCCACGTTGTTGTTTTTTTTCCTCATAGTGGCATGGCGGCGGGCCAAATGAATTGAGCTCACGGGCAGGATCTAGCCCGCGGGCAGTAGTTTGGAAGATTACCACACTGGAGGTCTATTTTAAAAGACAGTATATCAGTTCTGTACGAAACTGAGTTATCGATTCTACCTGATAGTTTAACAACACGGGGCACACTTCTGCCTTAGTCTGGTATCGACATTTTAAACAGATAAGGCGCGGAATGTGTTTTGAAGGTATTCAAAAGAACTGGCTATTGAGAGGAAAAGATGTGTCGGTTTTTTTGGTTTGGTTTGGTTTTTTTGAGTGGCTCTCCTAAACATTTTACTAAACTGCTTATACTGTCTTTTAAAAATAAAACTCCACCATGGGTTACACATGTACACGAGTGTTAACATTAAAGGAAGCAGACACATAAATCACCGGAACAATGTCCATTAAACTGCAGTGCTGCGTGTGATTTGAAAAGTTATTGAAATTGTATTAAATGAGTCCACTATGCCATTATTGACGACAATTTTTGCAAAATATGACACCCCCACCCCTTTACACAAACACGATCAAATGAAAGGTGCCTCCGTGTCAGGGGTTTTGAAAACCGTGGGGGTTTTTTTAAATTTGTTATTTGATCCCTTAAGAAAGGTGCCAAGAACTGCCTGTGCAAGAACTGCCTGTACAACGAACAGGTTTACAGTTGTGCCAAGAACGGGGGTGTGTGTGGGAGTGAGAGAGGGAGAGAGAGAAAGAAAGAGAGAGAGAGGGGGGGAGGGAGAGAGAGAGGAGGGAAAGAGAGAGAGAGAGAGAGAGAGAGAGAGAGAGAGAGAGAGAGAGAGAGAGAGAGAGAGAGAGAGAAAGAGGGGGAGGGCAAGCAAAGACGGCTAATCTAGGGACAGAGCAGAGGCACTGGAGGGAGAAAAAAAAGATTGAGGATTGGGAATTTGGGCAGAGGCGGGGGAGAAATTGATATCAGCAACACTCAAGAGAAATCTGGTTTTAAGAGAGTGAGGAGTCACGTGTAAATATTGGACACACTTGCCTACACAGTGCAGCTCTGTCTGTGGGTTCTACGAGCGTACTTGCTGCTTACCAAGACTGTAGTGCCGACAGGGTAAGGTGTGGTAGATAATGGTGGGGTTGTGTAAGTCAGGGTAGGGTATAAATCCACTAGCTCTCACTGGTAAAATTGAAGGCAAACGAGGCAGGGGTAGGCCTACAGCAACCTACTTAGGGAATCTAAACAAATGGGTAACAGGGAAAGATCAGAGAAACGAAACTTTTTTTTAGAGCATCCAAGTGAAGAAATGAATGGAGAACCATGATCGCCGATGTCTATCTCAGACCTGGCACTGGATGATGATGATGCATCCACTAAATGGAATGGTAGGGTAAGGTAGGGTACGATAGGGTATAAATTGGACATCTCTTTCGACGCCATTAGAACTCATTTGCTAAAGAACAGGGCGAAATAAGGTGAAAACTACAAAAACTGCCAAAATCACCCAAGTACAAAAATGCGCTAGTAAATATTCGAACAAAGTTCATTCACACCGTTGTCTAGTATGACGACAACTGAAATATCAGTGCGTCCTTGTCCAAGAGGGTGTGTGTTTTATATAGAGTCCTCTCCTATTTCATTACATCTATGGTGTTTTACAACATTAAATGGGAGCTCCGTCTATCCAGGAGAGGGAGAAAGGTTTGGGGGGGGGGGGGGATTCAGTATGTGTAAGTCGGACAAAAGCAAACGTGAACAATAAAGCATTAAGAGCCCAGAATGCTGCATAGACCGGGTTATATTATATCCTATGGGAAACTAAGAGGTCACAAGTGGCGGTGCGTAAACGTTGCGTTAGTCTTCGGAAGAAATAAAAGAATTCACAGTCAGCTTTCACTCTAAACACACAAATAATAATATTCACTTCTAAAAGAAAGAAAAGAAACCTGCACGACAGAGTAAATCTTATACAGTGCATTCCTTTCCATTATTAATTTCCTATCAGTCCCTGTCCGTCTCGGTCTGTCTGTCTGTCGCTGTCTTTCTCTCTCTCTTCTTCTCTGTCTCTCTCTCTCTCTCTCTCTCTCCCCCCTTCAGAGCAAGATATGGGTCAGCACCTCCATTAACCGTCATTACATGGGCTCACTTTAGCCAAACACGAGACGGCTCTTACATTAAAAGTTCCCGCACTTTTTCTTCTCTGAAACCATTACAAAATCAACGTTACTGCAAGTTTTAAAGGACCCTTTTCAAATGCTAAAAATAATTAAATGCGTAGCCCAATACATTATCCTCGGAGTCATCAAATCAACATTACTGACTGCAGAAATCGGGCTATACTATAAAAGGTGACTTGAAATCTGAATAAATCAATGTAATTAGAAATAGGTCTCGGCAAAAAGGTTTGATTATAACAAATGCCGAGCAACAAAGCCCCCCCCCCTCCCCTGTTTCGCTCTTTCCACCCTTTCCAACAAAACTGAAATCCCTTTACTGCAACACGTGAAATGTCCATAGCAACCAAACATTCCAAACAGTCTGGGTTTTCTAAAAGCGCACGAACAGAAATAGACCTAAGTTTCCTTTAATTTAATTACTCTAACGGCCCTTCATGTAACAAATTACAACAGATTGCGGCTTTGAAAATGGTTTATTGTGCCTGCGATTGCCGGTTGAGTTGGCTGAATCAAAATGTCTATTACATAGATGTATATACTCAAAGTAGTAAAACACGATTTCATTCAGGGAAAAATGTTCTCCGCAATCTATGCACAGTAATAATATTATTATAGAGGCAACGGGGCCGATGGAAATGTTTTGTTTCGGTTCTCAAAGCATTACTATGGACAAATCTCTGCTCCTAGTTTTAGTGAGCATGATGTGTTTACTCCTTACAAAACACAGGATTCTACGCGTACCAATTTTATTATAGATGTAGCCACAGGCGTTCTCTTTGTTTGAGTAAAGAGAGGCAAATCAACACAACAACAGTCATTAAGCGCGTGCAAAATGTAAGACAGGCAGACGGACAGATAGAAACAACAGAAAGGGAAGAAAAGAAGAAGGAAGTACCAGTGTCGCCATCCAACCATTCACATCGACGTTACTTAAGTCGAGGTTTTCAGCAAGGTAAACAAGGGAATGATCTGTGTTTACAATTATTGTTGGCACATATAATGACGCCCCGTAGCATCAAAACTGTTTTAGCGTGCTATCCCCACGGTTGAGTTTGAGGAAGAGTTTTACAGTACTTGTAGAACAAACAGGTCATATAAGTGACGTAGATTAGAGACGTTACTTGAGAGTAATATACAAAGGAACTAAAAAGGTGAGATAAGGACGATAGATTTTTCACACGACAGAAGAGCAAAAAAACACACCTGAGCACCCGCCACCACCCACCCTCATGGTTCCGATCCATCGGAGACGGTCACAAAAAGAACACTTCTCGTATTTTGTATGTGG
>NW_004797766.1:236267-238214 GCF_000002075.1 Aplysia californica | reverse complement strand
GTGTGTGTGTGTGTGTGTGTGTGTGTGTGTGTGTGTGTGTGTGTGTGTGTGAGTGCTTGCGCATGTCTGAGTGTGAGTGTGCTTGCGTGTGTCTGCATGTGTTGCCTGCGTGTGTTTCACTTTATAAAACAAAAATCATTGTCAAGTTCAAGATAACGGAAGTTCTCGAGTTTCAGACAAGCTATGTTAGTGTTGACAGCCCTTTAGAGTTCACTGTTGTCCCTGAGTTGTGGCCATGAATTGAGATCAATAATAGGGCACTCAGTTAGCTCAGTTGACCACATTCACACGGCCACAGGGCGAATGACCCTAACTTCGAATCTCTATCGGGGCAGTCTAAAACATGTCCGAGTTTTTACGTGGATGTTCGTGGTTCTCAATATCAATCTAACTACATCGATCTTGTCAGAGATGTACACTTATTCGCAGGTGCCACTGCTTAAATAAACGTACAGTGCTGAGATGGGTTTAAAATCCGTACCATATTATTTACTATGCATAATTAATTCCAGCAAGTATTCGGCACAAACTGTTCTGGACGGTACCAATGAACAATAAAAGGAAAAGCTGCATCTTCTGTGGGTGTGCAGTGAGTCTATAAGCAAGCCCAAAAACCCACTTCAAAGGCCATAATAATAATATTAGTGTAAGTGTTACACCGCACAATTCCTTCGTGCATTTTATCCAGAGGTTTGCCTAGCGCTTTTGCAATATTCGACGGATCATTCCACTACAATTGGTCGAAACTAATACGCCGTCTCCTGAAGTGTTTCGGTATGTATCAAAATTAGTTGCTAACAAACAAGGAATTCTGAAGTGCAGGAAGTCATGGGACAAGTGCTATGGTGTTGGGGAGTTTTTAAGCTTGGGTAGATATATTTGAATTTTCTGACGCCGTCGCCTTTGCCCTGATCAAAAATATGTCTCGTGGAACTAACGAGTGGTCCAAGACCACGTTACATTGACAATGAGTGAGACTTTTATCTCAAAATTGTTACCCCTCATTTCTGAGGCGGGCTGCTTCGACCCTGCACGTCAGAGCAAATCGTCTTTGGGGACACCGCATCCCAGAAGTCATACGAAGATTAGATACTGGATAAAACAAACAAGCAAACCCCAAAACCATTCCCTCCTCCCCAAGCAGGAATTGAACTCACATTCTTTTGTAGACAATAGCAAAAAGTCTAACCGCTACACCACATACGCCGGTGTCAGTTAACCCACTTGTACTTTTCGAAAACTGACTTCAGAGCAAATAAAAATTACTGAAACAGGGGCCAGACAAAGAAGAGCCAAAGTTAAAGCGCACTCATTATAATTAACCCCTTCCCTTCCGTTTTGCACAGAAGGGTTTTAATGCTGAGCAAAAGATATTACAGTTAGTCCTTTCATGACCGTGCCATAAACTGTTCTCAGCGATCAAATATTGTCATGAAAAAATTATGGCAGACTAGGCACTGGAGGGGTTAACATAGTCCCTATAGTTGCAAGGTTTTTCCCCATTCTTTTCTCTGTTGTTAACTTAACTCCCATTGTGCAGAGTCATGAGTGGAGAATTAGGCATTGCCATGTACCACATGCAGAATCCGATACAATGTCGATACTTACGTCATACAGCGTGCTTCGTTGTCCTTGGCAACGGCGATGTGTTTACAGTTTACAAGGAACTCTACTAATGGTGTGTCCAGGATGGATGGTTGGTCAAAGATTACGAAAATGTATCGATACATTAACGGCCATGAAGATTAGGACAGTGAAAACAAGAGCGCTTTCTTTTGGTGGATTGAATACGGAAATCGTATAAGACAGGCCTTAAAAGGTTTACTGTTTGTTTTATAAATACTTTTTAGAGGCTGCTTTTGCTTGCTTGTCTTTTCGAGTAAGAGGTGTATGAGTGTGTATATATATGCATGTGTGTGTGTGTGTGTGTGTGTGTGTGTGTGTGTG
>NW_004797766.1:232912-234717 GCF_000002075.1 Aplysia californica | reverse complement strand
CCCAACAAAATGGCTATACCTAGAAATCTATATTTCTACAGACTTCTGTACAGGGCGACAGACTCATTAGTGGGTCCCTGATACTGCATAATATCCAAAGATAACCAAGTCACCACATCCTTAGCACACATCACCGAAGGAGCATACACAAATGACTGAGCAACGTATTATACAGGTGTATAAAACTAATAAATAAAACATTCAAAATTGTAAGTGGAAGAATTATATAGTTTGGCGTTACCTAACAGCCTTTTTCATTTCCCTCATCCACGTATCCACACGAGAGATCCTTCCTGGGGCACGAGGAGCAACGAACTCAACCAACAAAAAACGAGCTACATTCTCTGGTCACCACCACACAGCAGAGCCCGTACACGACAGAATGTTACTCGATACCTCAGCCGTCTCCAAGTCATCGTAACGCGACGCAGAGTTCATGTGTTTATGCAAATCTTGTCGTAATGGCCGTTTCTCCTCCCAAGGAACGGGCTTTGAGCTAACCGAACACTTTAAAGGCTCGGTCTGTGAGCTAACACTTTAAGGACTCGATCTGTACTGGGATAATGTCATTGGAAAACTTGTATATTATGCTATTGAATCGTGAGGTAAGCCTGAAAGTGAACGGTGTTTGCCTATCAGATCGATTCCGCTAAAAGGCAAATATTCACAGAATGAAAACTACAATTTCTGACTGATGCTGCAGCGTACCACAATTGCAATCCGCGCTCTTTTAACATCACATCACTAGGAATGCTGCGATCATTGGTGGGTAATCAAAGCGTAGAACTATAAATAAATGCCACGCAACCGCCTTTCAATCGATTAAAGTAAGTGCTTTATTGGCAGTAGAAAATAAAACCTGTTTTTGTTAAAAATGGGGAGATAATTAATGGAGAGCGCCTACATACTCACGGTAACGTGCCAATTAAAGTTGAAATAGCATGAAATCCGCGAATCGATCCCTACTCTCTCCCACAGTGGTTTAGACATACGAAGAACTTTAGTATAGCCAGCCATCTGTTAGCGCAACATCTTTCAGAACATCGCTCCAGCGCGTGTATAGTGACACTTCAGTTTTGCGACTGGCACGAAGGTAAAAGATGCGAGTTTGATTCCTGTGCAGAGTAGATATTTGACCGAGTATCTGTCTTTCCGCACGGACAGGCATTATCAAAAGAGTCCCCCAAAAACATCTTAATTTTGTCAACATGTGTGTGAGACGTTACCAGCAATTAACAGAAAATTGAGACGTAATGAGATCATTATAAAGGCAACATGACGTACGACAAGCTGTCACCTTGTTCTAATGAAAGTATGAAAGTTTTCCAAGGGAACGGAACATGGTGTGATATATATGACTACACCAAAAAAAAGAATATCTGATACAATAGGATGCATTGTAAGGATCCTGCCTTCTGTGTGACAGTGGTGAAATGCTGAGAGAGAGAGAGAGAGAGAGAGAGAGAGAGAGAGAGAGAGAGAGAGAGAGAGAGAGACAGAGAGAGAAGGAGAGAGAGAGAGAGAATGACAGAAAGAACAGAGAGACAAAAAAGTAGTAAGTACTGAGGTACGACACAACCAAAATGAATCAGAATGAAATCGCAACAACAACCGTCCCTCACCTGCACCCAGACAAAGCCAAACTGGTAGTATGGGTAGAAGGTTCTCCCTGGCCCTGGCACCCAGGTGGGTTTCCGAACTTGTTTGGTGGACGGTAGGTAGGTGGCGTTCTGCCGGATCTTGTAGCGCACATGGGGCGGGATACTGCCGTCTGGAGGGAGGTCCTCAAATACCACGCCTGGAGG
>NW_004797766.1:230845-232812 GCF_000002075.1 Aplysia californica | reverse complement strand
AGAGAGAGAGAGAGAGAGAGAGAGAGAGAGAGAGAGAGAGAGAGAGAGAGAAAGAGAGAGAGAGAGATGAATTTAAAGTGTCTAACACAAAAAGTGTCATGATTCTATAAAGCATCATCCAATTGCCCTTGGGCTCCAAAAACATGCGAGTTGTATTCTGGGAGCGGACTTTGTTGAGCGCTTAGTGATGAGCGAAAAGCGGAAGTGAGGTCTCGTAGAAATATAAGTGTCTCAAGGTTATCGGACGGATGATTTAAAAAATAATCTCAGTATACCCCTACTGACAATTTGCAAGATAAACACTACATAAATTTTGATGACGCATTTCTATAAACTAATATTGTGAACGGTCCTAATTAATTTCTGTTAAAAAACGAACAGATTCAACAAAGCCACTTTTATCATTTTATGCCAGATCATGACCAGCCTGCATAACGTTACCACACGCAGTAGAGAAAATACCCAAGAATACATCCACAGAAGCGACACCAGCACACAGAGACTCTAGCCACCGCTATTACTGCAGGTCTACCAACGTGCCTATGAGATCACACGCGTAGCAGAACATAAACATTAGTCAAAACAAAACTGGCCGCACAAGGAAGAGGATTGGTGGAATGACAAAGACAGAGTGGACAGGAGTCTCAGAACCGGCGAGGCTCTTACTTTAAGTCTTTTGTCATGGCTCAAAGCACTGGAAAATTGTTTCCAGAACTGATTAGCTACTGACCATGCAACACAAGATCGTAGACAGGGGGAACGTGCGTGTGGTTCTTACTTATGTTTACACAAAATGACGGTGACATGTCTGCACGTTGCTTCCAACTGGTCAGCACTAAGCCAACACGGCCCCCTTAGGGAGACAAACGTGTAAACGTTTAGGAAATCATTTTGGTCAAGCACACGAACAAGAAAAGTAACTTCCCAGAACTTGGATTTGTCTCCGCTTCGACGGTTTTACTTTTCGGCCACCATAAAGGCTCGCGTGACGTCATAGTGTGTCCTCTTGGTGAGGGGTCTATCAACAACACATATGAATGAAATGCCGCCCATTCGCACGTACACTTTCCCCCTGATAATCACCCGCTCAAATACAAAAAAGCTGTCTCTCTTTAAAAATCAGTGTGCAATGGATTTTACATAAACTGACATGACACGATTTGTGAAATTCAGAAAACTTGATCAAATACTTTTGATTAGACCATAATGAAGATACCTCAATTCTTATATTTACCCTCCATATTTAATGCAGAGGCTAAATGATGGTGGCAAACGCATAACAGCAATGGCATGTACTGTATTCATGTATTATGTATAATTTCTCCTTTATCTTCAAGCACCAAAGTCTGATGGCGACGTTTGTAGCAACTAAAAGACTCCTCACTCACTGCAGAAAAGTAAGCCCATATATTATACCGTTCTTTTCGCTGAAAGGGCTACATTAACAAAAATGGTCCTCTCGACGGCCCACTTTCAAAGCCAGGTCTTCCACCTATTGACAATGGAATGCGATCTCTAATCGATTTTGAACATTTTATTCCATGGTTTCGCCGTATTGCACATACAACACACACACGCGCGCACTAGAAGGGGATAAGAAAAACATAATCCTCGACACATGACTTGGATCGGGCTGCACATTCACCCCAACTTGGAAATAATCACGCAGTAAAAAGTTGTACACTGGTGGGACACATTAAAGACAGCTCGACGTTGGAAAAAGTATGTTTGATAATAATATACAGATCACGGCTGCACAGTGTCAGGCGTGTACGACACAGGGCTTTAGCATGCGTGAACCTCACACGTCCAGACAGAAAGGAACTCGACGTGGACATTTCTAAAGTTGTTAAGATAAAATATACGGGCGTCAGCGATCACTAAGAAGGCGACATTGATGAAGGTGGCAGGTAATTTACAACCCGTGGCGCTCTGATCACCCAGTCAATGAGAGAACCGCTGGGAGG
>NW_004797766.1:226554-229366 GCF_000002075.1 Aplysia californica | reverse complement strand
TCTCTCTCTCTCTCTCTCTCTCTCTCTCTCTCTCTCTCTCTCTCTCTCTCTCTCTCTCTCTCTCTCTCTCTCTCTCTCTCTCTCTCCACACCCTCTCTCCCTCTCTGGTATCTTGGTCGTTCTGCTGGGACCTTGTAGTCCTCTCACCGCCGGTCGGCCCTGGCTGGCGAAGTCGAAGCCCACCTCCTATGGCCTATATTATGATCTAAATCGTGTTGATGGATGCGTAAAAATAACAGCCACATTAAAAAAAAATTAAAAAACCCATTAACGATAATAATAGAATTCAACTCACGGTTTCGTATACAAGGTCAAGCAGTTAAACTTTATAACACAAAAGCATGGCATTTTTCTGCACAAAACAAACAAACAGAAAACCCACTCATTCTATTAGTCTTATCTCCATTTTAAAAAAAATATTATAGGAAAAAAAGACCTCCGTACCTCTTTTACTGCAATTCCTCAGACAGCGACGAAGAAGTTTGTAACCCTTTTATTCCTCAATGTCACGGGTTAAATGCCCACACAAACAAGATCTGCTGGTACTTAGTCGACAATCACCCGAGCCGGCCCGTATGTTGTTAACCTCATGCCTACACACGGTAAACAGCGAAATCTCGCGCTTACACGGCATAATATAATTTGAAGTGCCGCTGTGCTTATGCCTTCTACTATAATAAGTGTAGGAGGTGCCTTGGGCTGCCCAAGCCGCTCATTGCGTGGATAATATGGCCGGCTGATTAGCGGAGATCGAGCAGGTCGTTTAGCACCGATCAGCAGGATCTTAGGGCCCTGCCAAGTCTGGCCATGGACTTATAGTTATAGCTGTGTACACTTCACAACCTTTCTCTTTCAATCTCACGGCAAAGCGAGCAGAAGAAAACGCGGGCATAATCCACTCTTCGTTGACGCAAGCGATTGTCAAGTAGATACTGGTTTGGTTTTAGTTTAGTTTTAATTTTAGTTTAGTTTTAATTAAGCAAGGGTTTTACAGCTTGCAAAACAATAGTTAGGTCATACAAGTGCCGAAGATTAGAAGAGTCACGTGAGGTTAACATACTTGAAAGAAAAGAAGAAGGAGAGATAATGATGGTGGATGTTTGATAAGAAAAAAGGAGCAAACCAAACGAGAGTGCACGCCAACCACTCACGGCGAGGCTGGAAAGGCAGAGACAATAATATTTGGGATGTTATGACACTGCTATATATTTGAGATACGGTACATCATACAGTGTGACAACCATAGATGGTGACAACACAGCACTGGACACGCGAAATGTCAAAACAGAAAGCCCGTTTAGCTCAGCGAAGTGCCGCATGAGTTAACGTGCGTCCCATTCAACAATGTTATGCTATTTCATGGCCGGGAAGTTGAGACCAGAGGAGTTCTCACCCCTCAGAGATAAACAATTAATGAACACTGCTTGTCCTCAGGCTGGTGTTAGTGTTGTATGCTGGAGCTAAGCTGAAAGCCATAACATTCTATAAAAGAAAGCCTTCACTTCCCTTTAGACAGCGATAATAATTCCTTCAACACCATGGACTATAAGAAAATATTTAAGCTATTAGTTGGAGACCGCTTGGGAGCATTGCTGATAAAGACAGGTAAGGAACAGGTAACAAGACCAACTTAATTATATTATTGTGTACGCGTGATAGGCCTACATGTATAGGTCACTACACTACGTCCAAGAGTCCATCCTCATTAGTTTTATTTTATGATTTATATAACTGTTGAGCTAAAACTAACGGCGATGTGAGCCGTGAATTTTGACAACCTCGGAGTCTTGGCAGTCCGAATGAACAAACAAGGGTTACGGTAAACTGCCATCCTTTTAATAAAAATCATGATAAATTTAAACTCTTAAACTTAAAGTGACCTCAGCTGTGTTGGCCAGGGAGTAAAACATAAAAAAAACAATCCATTGTTTAAATTATACAACTATATAACATAATAATATATTATCAATCACAGTGTGCATTCAGATGTAAGGCTCTATCGTGAAGGACTAGGAAAAACATTTGATTGTTGACAGTGTAGACTTGCACTTTATTTCTTCTCTTGAGAAAAAACAATAAACAAGTCTGAGTTGTTTATTTTTCCTCCCTTATCAGACCATGAGTATTCTAACTATTGTACATCTCTTAAGATTGGCAAGTGGTGACTATCAATACAATCAATGCAATGCAAAAATTGACTTAAACTAAAAGCCACATTAGATCAAAATTGGCAAATCAGTAAAACACTTTTTAAACACAGCTGACACGCATTAATCTCACTTATGATGGAGAAGAAAAAGCTTTAAAAAAGCAATTTCATTTTTTTTTTTTTTGGAGAGGGAGAAAGATAAAGAAAACAATTTTCACTCAGGCAAAAATTAAGAAACTTGCCCAACCTGGGGTGTTTTGGGGGGTATTTTTTTTTATCTTGTCAGGTCTGAAAGAGTCTAAATAAAAAATGCCATTACATAAGAAAAGATGAACAGTAATTAAGAGCACATTTTAGCAAAATTATGTTTGAATGTAATCTGAATAGTAGGTGATCAGTAATGATTCTGAGGTTTAAATATTAAGCAGCCAGAGAGGGATAAATTAACTACAGAACATAACGCCAGCTGTGCATGTCTAATGACCGTTTAATAAAGTGCATACATGTCTGTGCCCTTAGTTATGAATTGGTGCACACACTTCTATATCCATATTTTAACAAATTGGCAGACATAGACATAGACTATGCAGATAAACACACACACACACACACACACACAAACACACACACAGAGGTATGAAAAGAGATCTATGGAGAAAGAGA
>NW_004797766.1:222953-226269 GCF_000002075.1 Aplysia californica | reverse complement strand
AGAGAGAGAGAAAGAGAGAGAGAGAATGAGTGAGCAAGAGAGAAAAAGCAAAATCTGGTGGAATACACCTAGCAGCAAACAAAATAATTTGTTTGGCTAAGAGAAATGGTTCAAAAAGTCATCTGGGGAGGAAAATGTTTTAAATTTATTTCAAAACTTCCCTTTTTAAAATTTGTTTTAGAAGAGGTATCGCATCCAACACCAAAGAATCAAATGGTTTGGACATCTACGATTACCAACCCACCATCAAGCACAACGTGCCTACATTAAAAAATCCGATGGCAACAAGGCTAGAGGGCTACCGAGAAAGACCAGGATAGATGGAGTCAGGGAAACATTAACCACCCACGGCATCTCCCTGACCCAAGCTCTCCGGTTGGTGGCAGAGAGACGTCTCTTTCTTCCCGCGACACCCAAAAGAGTATATGCGGCGGATAAAAGTAAAGTTTAGTAGATGTTTGACGACGCTCGCAACTGCATACGGTCATATGAGCGCCAAGGGGTGGTTGTCAACAGAGAAGTCCTTACAGGGAATCATACTTACTCTGCTCACCTCTCTTGCTTCAACAGCACAAAGTCTGCTTCCACTATTAAGGCACCCCGGAAATAGCGGGTCACAAGAGAGTGACGAACATACAAGAGAAGTAGAGAAAAAATGAGAATAGTAAGGATCAGGAAAGAAAAAGCAGCAGTTCCCTCTTGCAATTCCGGCACAGTTATGAGCATGACATCGATGAATCAGCCCATTTACAATTCTACTGTGAAACAGAACATCGTAATGTCCCCCCTCTGGGAATGGCCTAAAGACACTTCAGTCAATAGCACCGCCCTGGGGGGGGGTTAACTTCCTCTAAGTGAAACATCAAGCTGCATTGCTGAAGGTTATATATTAATCCCATCATTGAATCGCTGTGTGGGGGGGCTTCACTTTCAAACACCTTAAACTGCTAAGAAGAGAAAAAAAATTCTAATTTTTCACGAGTTAGAAAGTATTTGGAGGCCCTTATATGAGACAAAGAGAGGAGTTATAGTTCAACTATTACAACTCTAGACTTAGATTGAGGTTCTGCTCGTTTGATCTATCCATCATAGCAAGGTATTAAAGCCATAACATACATAAGTCAAACACACATATATAGAAAACAGATTTTCAAATTCTGTTGGTTTTTGTTAAATACATGCATATCCTTTGTATTTAATGTACACATATAGAGCAAAATTCATAATGAAAAAATTTCCGGGCCTGACCGTTTTCATAATGTGCGTGCAGCACTGTACTTAAAAAAAAAAAATCCAAACAGCAGTTTCTTCCAAATTTTTTTTGGGGTCATATATAAAAAAAAACCAACGTGTGGTGATAGAAAAGGATACAATACGAAAAAGGGTAACAACTGATGAAGCGACTGAAAAAAGTGACGCAAATTCATGAAAAAACTGTTATAATACATGCAGGCCTACATAATAAAAGACTTTGCACTGAATATAGCGGTAGGTTCTTCAAAGACAGGTACAGTTTGAAACAATTTAATATACTAAAAGTATTCTTGAAACTCAGCATAAATAAAAATATATAGATGTCATGATTAACAATCGTAGGTTTGGTAAAGAATAACAAGTTTGAACAGACTGGCACACTTCAAACATAAAAGATAAAGTAGTATCATGTGCAGTCAAGCTGTCCTTACTATTTTCAGCCTATAGCCTGCACAAGACACCCCCCCCCTCCCCCCTTTCAGGTTAAGGAACTGGAATTATGCTGAATTGAAGATATCCTGAACATTGTGAAAATGCATATAAAAACATTATTATACTGAATTGTAGAAATAGGCCTGTATCCAGCGACGGTCTGTATTTATAAACCACTCCCCTGAGCATATCCCCTCCTCGGGTAGACTGCTAGCAAGATTTACACCTTAAATGTAAATGTGCCTTAGGTAGCCTATACATACGTTTTGGGTACGGAAGTATATGAGCTGAAGTAGAGTGCTCAAATTTGTAGGCTTAAAGTAAGAGGATACCACTAACAGTCCCGTTATTAAACCAAAATAAGCATAAACTACACTAAAACTTAAATTGCAAGCCTCCAATTTAACTTTCAGCCAATCAGATCAAATATCACATTATTAAAAAATTGTATATTTTCTTGTTCATTGTTACTTAATTGTACACACTGACACTCATTACCACCAGTATAGCTACATCTAGATCTAGATCTAGAATAAATCTAATTGTCTAATATTGGGCACATTATTACAGCCTAACTAAACCAGAGATAACTAACTTAACAAAACAAAAATTTTCATTGTTCAGATTTGTTTCTGAAATTTAAAACAGAACTAAATCCACATGCTTAACCTAAGCTCTCAAAATTTTAGAGGTACTTTCAAGGGTAATTTGGAAAACATTGATATGTTGCCTTTGATTGAATATCCTTGCTCTAATATGCATGGATTTTCTATCAATTATCCCTGACATCAGAACGATCTTTTCTGTCCCCAGGACAGCTTAACATATTTGAGAGTAAGAAAAGCACACATGCACATGTGTGACTCAGAGTGCGTTTCAACCGGCTCAAAATCCAATCATGAACATGTACAGACTTACAATGTCTGTTTTGTTTTCTAGGTTTGGTAGTACGGACAGTTTCAAACTGACTAAACTTATTCAACTCATCTGCCAACTGGCTGCTGTGTGTTCTACTCCATACAGTAGTTTAAGTAAATGAATTTTAAAGACTTACGGTTTCTTTTTTGACTTCCCGCGTGAAGCAATGTTTCTGGTGCCCCAACTGGGGATCAGCAATCAATCATATACCAGCTGGCCCCGAATAGCCCTTCCTTGACTCTTAAATTGTTTAGATCAACATTGCACAAAGCCGATTCTACAGGTTGTTGACTGGTCTCCAGGAAATGAATCGCTTTACTTCTTGTACGCATGCGCATTAACTACAAGGCGCGGGAATTCAATGTTGGAAAAACATGGATTGGCTTGAAACTTGAAAGCAGTTATATAGCTTAAACTGAAATTAAATTATAGAAGGTTCGCGGTCACAAGAAGGCAGAAACGTAGCTTGGTTATTGGGAAAAAAGAAACAACATTGTTTAAACACTTTGATCACGAGGCTTACGCCTATATAAAGTTAATTCAAGACCGTAGGAAGAAAAGAAAAGTTTTAGGGAGACAAGCCTAATCAAGGAGTTTATAGTTCAGGCCTACGCACTAGAATCTATCCGTGATGATGATGATGATGATGATGATCATGATGATGATGATGATGATGATGATTATGCTCCCTCTTCCAAATATTTAATATATA
>NW_004797766.1:219042-222368 GCF_000002075.1 Aplysia californica | reverse complement strand
AGTGGCCAAAAAAAAGTTTAGTCATGATTGAGATCATACAACGGTACAACTTAACGGCTATTTATAGTTCAATATAGCCTATAGCCTATGCGTTTTGAGATGCTTCCGGAAAATACTTGGTAATTGGTATCTCCAACAAAGATCACTTCACAAAAGATGAAGTCAAACAATGGATCAAAAATGAAATTGAACCATATTCTGACCTTTTCACTCCGGTCAGGAAACACAAACTGCAATGGTAGCCTAGCTAAGGCATGGACATCACCCATTCATCTGGCCTTGCCAAGATGATCCTGTAAGGCAGCGTCCAGGAAAAAAGCAACAGGAGGCAGACCAAGGAAGAGTTGGGAGGATAATATCAAGGAAAAGGACAGGTCTGGAACTCAAAGACACGCTCTGAAGTGAAAAGCTTAAAAACTGGAAAGAGTGGAGGAAGCTGATGGCCAAATCTTCAAAAGCGCCCCGCGGACATCCAGTTTACGGATATGTGAAGAAGAAGGGGAAGTGTGAAGTGTTTATTAGGCATTCTTGTTATTTCTCGACAATGATCTCCGTGAACAGTCAAATACTTTTTCCATCGCTGCATAAGTAGATGTAAGCTATCCTTGTAATTGTAGAATTTTGCGTCAAGCGTACAAAGACAGTCTCTGACGTGATCCTCAAGGTTTGTGCCATTCTACATGTATACAAAATGTATCTACTCCACAGCTAGATGGGCATTTTTTTTTCACATGGGCCTAAACAAGTGTAATCATTCGTTTGAATAATAATATAAGCGCATCTACAAAATAATGGCCATTTAGCGTTTGGAAAAAAGTGAGACCGACAGAAACAACACAGAGAAAGTAAATTAATAAAATAGGTAGGACCTACCACTACAAATTTTAATGGCGCCCTCCAAACACCCGCTAAACAGATGCATGTCATGAAGGGGCACGATCAAGACTGTTGCGTAATGCAACAAGCTTTCAACAGGTTCTTAGTAGTAAAGGGCATCAGCAGGCCCATGCCACCAAGTCAAGCGTATGTTGCTTCCATCTTCCCGACAATGTCGTGCAAAGATCGAACTGAATTTGACTTTGTGGTCGTCTGTCAAATGTTTTGAAACCCACCGAGCGGACATTTTTCTGTATTCCAGCTTATAACAGATACATGTAATTCTACGAGCTGTTGATTTACAAAGATTTGGAGAATATTGTACATATAATAGTATGCAGTCATGAATTTTGAGACTCCTGTCATCACTAAATTTAAATTATACATTTTCGAATTTACCCTTTTTCTGTCTGTAGGCCCTACTGGCAGACAAGGCAGTCTCCAATCCGCTCGCAGTGTAGTTTTGTATTATGCCCTTCATTGAACAAATTAAATTTTGTACCAAAGGCAGATCTTTGACTCTGACTTCATCTCACCATAACAGCACTTTTTTGTTGTTTTAGTTTTAGTAGATGTTTAACGGCGCCCGCAACTGCATAAGGTCATACGAGCGCCGGAAGATAAGAGGTGTTAGTGTTACAAGAGAGCACAGAATCCTACACTTAGTGTAGAATTCTGTGCAAGAGAATAACAAACATAAAAAAAGGGGAGATAAGGACGATAGATGTTTCATAGGAAAGAAGGAGCAAACCACACCAGAGCACCCACCAACCACCCTAACTACTTTTTTTGTTGTACTTCCTGAATTTTAGTGGGATTTTCTATTGGCCGCAACTAGGCTAGTGCTTTTGTTTGTTTAAAATCACAAGTAGTTAGACACCATTTCACTATGATGATTGTAAAAAATGGCATGATTTGAGTTCTTGAGATTTACTTATGTTGTATGGTGATACAGTATGGTATGGCTAATAAAGCCAGCAAGGGAATAAAAATTAATGTTGATTTGCACTTGTAACACAAAAAGGTCATTTAGTGCCAAAGATTAGAGCAGGTGTAGCAAGGCAGTAAGAAACACTAAAAAGAAAGAGGAGAGATTTAAGGATGATACATGTAGACGATTGAGTTAGATAGGAAAGAAGGTGCAAACCACACAAGAGCATCTGCCAACCACCCCAAAGAAAAATTAAGACAATCAGGAGTAGGTTACACTGTTTTTCAGGTCGAGGTCCAGAAAGCAACAGGCAATCAATAATTGGCACACAGACTGTATCCATTACCGATCATCCTCCCTCATTTCCTGTGCCGCTTGAGTCACAAAGAGAATGTTTCACACATTAATCGGTTAATTTGGTACATGTGTCATGCTCAAGTGAGGGTTATCGAGCTTCGTACTCAGATGAGAAGTTGTTTAGTTCTCTAGGCGTACTTCATAACATCCAGAATCAATCAATAACACTGATGATAGTAACATTTTGCTGCGAATGGAGTAGGATGAGATCGTGACACGACTTGAAAAATAGAACACAGAACGGACAAACACTAAAGCACTGGTACATGTACAAGAACAAAAACCATAGAACTATAAAAACAAAAAATCAAAATTGTCTGAAAATAAAGAATAAGATTAATATATAATTCCAGTTTTATTCAGCCTTTCCTCAAGAACAAACAAGCAATGGTAAGCGTTCAGCATCAATATCACAGGGGAACGATGGATTCATTTTTACGTACCAAGGGATGAAAACAAATCCATCTTTAGCCAATCATTCAATGATGTCAAAACAAAAACAAATCTTTCAAGTCAGAACTATCTTGATCCCAGTAAGAGCTGTCAAAAGTGTTATTATTATTAGATTCCACAGACAGACTTTGCTAATCTATGGGTTGGACGTAGCATCTTTAAAAGTAAAAGATGGGTATGTCTCCCTATTTTTCTCTGCCAATCCTACTGCTGCAAAAGGTTACTTGGCAATTAGCAGTAAAAAAATAAATTATAATAATGCATAAAAGGCTACAGTGCTGTATGTCCTCCCCCTTGGGAGCTGAGACAGTTAATTTGAGTAAACATGCCCATTAAAGAAATTCGTAAGGAAATGTGAACCACCTTTTGTAATGGGTTAATAATGACTTCTTCAAGTCCCATTCACTTGCAAATTTGAGAACGGTCTCTCACATTCTAATGCTTAACACTTTGCAGTCACACAGCCAGTTAAAGGGCCTTCAAAATACCCCATCTGGTCACCCAGCCAGGAGAGTGACTGCAACAGACCTCTCGGGCCTGTAGCAGAGCTGCATTAAGTGACCGGAAGGGATAATTTTCACTGTCGCATTAATGCAGGAAGTGACCACAAAGTGTTAAAGTTAATAGCAAGAATCTACTTCTTTCAAACGAACACCTGTAGTAAAGTTTATATCTACTACCGGTATCATGTTTTTGCAGATATCAGAAA
>NW_004797766.1:209019-218942 GCF_000002075.1 Aplysia californica | reverse complement strand
CACATAGGAACACACTGCGTATGACAATAATGCAAACAGTTACTTATGATTCTGAAGTTTTCTTTCAAACAGCCTTATTCTGACGTTGAACAATAAATAAATCCTATCATCAGAGTATCTCACACGCCTATGTACAAGTATTTAAAACTGGGTGCAAAATGGAAGTCACAATGACAGGCTGAAGCACCGACGATTTAAATGCACCAATGACTTAAGACACGCTGCATAAACAAAAAGAGGATATATTCCATTCATCCCACCCTCACAATACTATCCACCCCACACTCAAGCACACAGCTTACAAGACTACCAACATTTAACCCACACAATCCAAACATTAATCCAATCATTGATCCGGAAACATCTCACCATAGACAGATATACGATTATGGAATGGCTGTGCAGGGCAGTGCATAGTGGCAGGGTCATGAAAATATTTTAATGGATAATTAGCTAAAGATGCATATAGACCTCCTAGACTTGGAGAACGAGAACTTGTTTCTTTCTCTTGACTCTCATCAGAAGAACTCCCTGAGATCATATTCAGAATCTTTGTGGTGATGGACAATAAATTCTGTCTCTTATTCTCTAGTGGCGACTTTGAAGTTGGCTCGGCAGCTTTTGCTGTTTGCAACACTTCGTTTCCTTGCTGCTGCTGTATTACATCTTCTAAATGAGACTTAAATTTTTCAATGGCTGGGTTAGTAACCACTTCTTCTTCTGTATCATGTTTTTCGGAATTCTGTGGTTCTTGCGCAGTTACAGACTTTGCTTGCCCCTGCTCTGTCTCCCTAGAGGAGGCACCAGGACTCACCTGGACTACAATCACCTGCTCTTTTACACTATCTACAGTGCTGGTCACCTGACCTTGACCCACTCTCGCCTCCTCAGATGCTGCGGCAGTATCTTGTGAAACTGTTTTCATTGACAAGTCAACTTTTCCATCATGCTCTCTCGTTCCTTGTCCAATAATTCTATTGGACTCAGAATCAAAAGTATTAGAATTCTGCAAATCTGAATTTCCTTCTTCAACAGATTTACCGTCAACTTTACCAGAATTAGCATCTACTTTTGAGTCAGCTATTTGATCTGAATGACTGCTTACTACTTCCTGGTTATGTGACTTTTCTTCATCCAGTTGACCACTGCTGTTTTGTGGGACTTCCTTTGCACCCATTTGCACAACTTCTCTGAAACCTTCCTCATTTCGTACATTGTCGTTGATCCCTTGCAAACCCTCTTCCTCAATACCCTTTTCCATATGCTTGTATCCTTGTTCTTCTTTCAATTCTTGCTCTAGCAACCTTGCTCTTTCAGCTGTGATGTTCTTTACAAGACTGTCAATATCGAGATCATCAAAGCTAGAGATATTCATATAATTCCTTTCCACCTCTGCTGTTCTCTCATTCTGAGACACATGTTCTTTTTGCGAATTTTGATTTTGGAGTTTTTCTTTTCTCTCTTGCTCATCAAATGCATCAAAATCAGCATATTCCTCATCATCATCATCTTCTTCATCGATATCATTGCCTGCTCTATGATGCAAGTACTGATGTATATCTTTACCATTATTCCCACCAGAAAAACCTGACTCCTGCTGCTGCTCCTGCTGTTCTTGAAGCTGCTGTTGTTGCTGAAAATTTCCACTTTGTTCCTCCTCAACTGTCTTTATCTGTTTCTCCATTTTTTCTATCTTCTTCTTCTTTCTCTTTATTTTTGCTCTCCGTTCGCTATCACCTTCCTCATCCAAGTCCAAAAGTGACAAGAGATCTAAATTATCGTGAAAGTCTTGTAGCACCTGGTCCTCCTCTTTCTTTGCAGCACTACAGCAATGTACGGCCGCAAGATCAATAGGATGAGCTTCTGTGTTGAACACATACCCTCCAGCTTCAATCACACACTGCCCACTGGGTGTGTTCACCACGTCGCCATGGCTACCGTTGTTGTGAATGAAGTTGTCTGGGTCAAAGAGAAGGTACAAATATTTAGTCGTTTCTGCCAGGAAGAAGGACTCCATGCGGTCTTCCAGTCGGTGATCTCTCACATCCTTGACCTTTACAGAGAAAAATTCAGACAGACCAACAATCATTGGAAGGTGACAGATTAATTAAAGTTGAAAAGAAGATTAGAACTAAGAGCTTTCATTAACAAAAACCATTTTCATTTTAATAAATATCAAGAAAAAAAAAGTTTCTTGCACCTGATAAAAGACAGGGCCCAGAGAGTGGGAATGAGGAATTCACTCTGATGTAAAGACGACATGTTTTAAACTTTTATTAACATCATTTAAACCATTAAGGAAGCACACTTCTTTGATCTAGTGTCAGAGTCAACCCTTAGGGTACATCCACCCCCAAAAGAAAGACAGATACTTGATATAATAACTTGTCAGTGTGGGAATTGAACTCAAACCTTCACCTTCTATGTGTGAGGCGAAGAACCATAGCCTCTTATTCAGATCAGTAAAGCAATTTAGACTGACCTGCATGTGAGCCTCAACCAGATTGTCTGAAAATTTTGCGCACCCCCCCCCCCCAATAAGAGCTTTTGTGGGTGTCATAAGAGGAAGGACTTCCGAGTAATGAGCGACCATCCCAAACAAACACAATAAAGAAGAGACCTAACCCTAACCCTAGGCCTACGCCGAAAAAGAACCTGCAACGGCCCTCCTGTAAAAAGGCCAGCACAAGTCCAAAATGAAAAAAAAATTTAAAAATCCACACTCCAAAACAAACAAGGAGCATAGATCTACTATGGCCTTCTTTGCTATAATACGGTTTGATACAATAACACAATAGAATTGGAATATGAATCCACCATATAGATCTAGATCTAGTAATCTAAAAAAAAGAGTCTAGATGTAGTAGAACAAGTGAATAGAATTTATATTATAATTGGCCTTGAACGAGAAATCCGCATCCGATTCTAAACAGAGGGACTCATCTGAGTCTATAACTATAAAAATAAATAATTCACGCACCTGATGAAATGTTTTTTACCAACATTATTATTACAGCACAACCTATAATAGGGTTTGACACAATAGAATTGGAATATGAATCCTCCATTGAGGTCTATAATGATCTATAAATCTAGATCTAGAAGAACAAGTGAGTCGGACTTGAATGAACCCACATGAATCTTAACAATCAGTCAACAAACGAAATTCAAAATGGCCGCTCGAGCACGAAACTGAAAGTAGATAATTTAAGTCGTCGTCCTTTTCCATATATTCGTATTTCTACTCAAGTTCCGACAATTATGTCGGAAATGCCGACGTCGGCAGTTGGCACGAATACGAAAGTGCCGACAAAGCCAACGGGAGAAAAAGGGAGCGCTGGCAGTCGGCCAAGCCTCGCACTTCGCACATTGACTAGTACAGGTGAGCATAGCGATAGTATCGGCCGGCTCGCGGGTCGGGTCACGATTGTTGGATTTCAGACGATTGTCGGCAAACATGCAGGTCCAGCAATTGAAAAATTTTGTCAGTAAGTTGTAACAGTCTATGGGGAATAAGTAAGAGGAGAGAGGGGACTATAGAGAAGAACGAAAGCAGAGATGTATTATCAGATTTTCGTTAATTCAGAGAACTTGCTACATGGACAGAGAGGTGACTGTCATGAAGGGCTCAGTGCAATAATAACTCATGGAGAATGACCATGTTGGGTTATAAGAGAAAGTACAACATGGAACCCAAGAGGAAGGAAGCCAGATCACTACTGGTTGTAAACTGTTCTGTATTTGTGTAATATTGTGTATTTATGTATGTATTTGAGAACGTATTTATGTATATACCTATTTATAATATGTATTTATGTATGTATGTATGTTCGTCATTGTAAACCAATGGGACAAAAAAAAGTGTAATTTATTTATAAATTCTTTTTTTACTGACTGAGGATCACATTCCACAGAGAATCAACAAAGAAAAAGAGAGAAAGACCCCCCACCCAGACAAAATTTGTTGTAAGAAAACTTACAGTAGCATATCCACAGCTTGTTCTGGCACTGTGCTCAATTGCTTCGATGACATCCACTCCGATCTCCAGAAGGTACGGATCTTTTGTTGCTCGGTACAGATACATGACACTCTCCACAATCTCTGAAATGTGGCCAAATCAACTTGATGCTGAGTTCTAACGGTAAACAACTTGCAATTACAGTATAATAGATAGTTATGTATAGGATCGAGGTCCAGCATACTAAGTTTAAAAAAAAGTGATTTAACATGTCCTCAATGGGGGGTACACCCGTTATGCCGGGGCCCTCTTTTGGTATGAAATCTAAAATTAACATATACGTCACTAAACTGGTCATTGACCAAAAAAAAGAGAACCTATTTCAATAGTTTTTCATCTAATGAATGAATTCCTGGTAAAGGAGATATGTTTTCAGCAATTGCTGAAAAATAATTTGATGTCAAAGTAATCGTAATGGAAATTACCCGAGCCACTGCCAGCAGCTCACCGGTACAGCAGTTCTAATTGCGAGCCTCTAGGAGCAGCTTGCCGAAGATAAGGAGTTAAAGCGATTCCATATGTCCTCAAAGGAAGGAAGGGCTGCCTAGGAAATCTAGTAAAATTTTACAGCTAAAATATTGAACATAAACCAGCTGAAAGAAATGGGATATTTCCCCACATCGTTACACCCTAAAATAGAGTTAGCTGACTTACCTGGCCTGAGAGGGTAACCCTCCCTGCCCTGATGGACCTCAGCCTTTGGGATATTGTAGTATTCTGGGGTGAAGCCGAACTGGCGCCAGACTTGGTGGAAGTTGTGGATGGTCTTCATCGCCTCGTCCAAATCTCCCAGCATACCCTGGTGAAATCACACCCTCCAGATTACAATCTGTTTGCCTGTTTTACAGCTCCTCAAAATAAAGCTCATGTTACAGAGGTACAGTAACTATATCCCTGAACACGAAAACTTCGGTCAGCTCTATTATTTTACATTATTACATCAATAAACATCTTTACTTCTTGTGATTATATCTTACTATTTTTAAGAGAACAATCAGAGGAGCCGAAAATTAAAATATGTTTTGCAGAGGTGCAGAAGCACAAATATGAGTGCACTGTCCTCTGGTGTTAAAAGGTAGATTAAGGAAACAATGTCAATGAAAAGACAATGGTACAAGCAGTAAGAAAAGTGTTCATCAACCATCTGTGACATGAATAATTATGTCAAAACATTTTTTACACCATTTATGAATATCTTTACTTTGAACACAGAGAAAAAACATTTAAACCAAGAGAAATGTATGTGAGGATGTTGTTCCAGTTGGTATCAGTCCAGCAAAGCACAACCTTCTGCCTTGTGAACCAATGCCATGAAGCGGTGTGAGCAGGCTCTCTTAGACACTGACAAAAGTAGAAACGGGGACAAAAATACTTGAAAGTAGACAAGAGGAATAGAACTAACACACCTTGATACTTGGCCAGTAGCCGTCGAGTGATGTGAACATCGGCATAGTGATGCCGCCTTTGTTCATCTGTGCCCACATGTACCAGTCATCCCGCTTTAAGAACTTGTTGATAGCACTTTCATACTCTGAAAGAAAAACAAAACAAAACGGAAACCCAACAATTAGATAGTAGCCCAACTTTTTGCAAATCATTACAAGTCAGCATAATGTCACAACAGTGAGCCCGAGCTAACTGAATGCTGGAAATTGCTTATGTCACATCCAATCCTCCAATCTCAACATCTACAAGTTGATATAGAATTTTGAAGCTTTGGACATGACAACATGTGCTACATTAGAAGGAATCAATTGAGAACAAAAAAGCCCTCCTACCAATTTCTTTTCTACTCCTTTTCTTCTAAACTGCCAGCCAAAAACCATAACATGATCCTTTTATTTTTGTTAGGCTATATATTTTTCAAGAAAGAACAATCTTTCAACGACAAACTTTAAAAACCCCAAAGTGATTATTGCATCTTATGTATCTTTAAAGTGAGTTTATAACTTTCTGAACACAGCTTGACAATCTGACTGATAGAAAACACTGTCTTCTCTCTTTAAACCAAATTCGCAATTTAGTACCTGCCCCCAAATATGTGTGTGCCTGAAGAAAGGTTGGAAATTTTAAATGTCAAAATAAAAGCTTATTCCTTAAGCAACTTCAATGCTGAACACGCTGATTAAAAAAAAAATTTCCAATATCTTAAGCAGTTCTTAAGATATGTCACATTTTGTAACACAGGGTGTAAAAACGAAGTCTCGAGAAAACCACAATTTCTAGAGCATTTTTAACCTTCGGTGAAGAACAACAAGTGCAAAAAACAATTAATTTAAAATATTTAGGCTTAAATAATACAATCCTTTCAATATGTTATTAAGAAATGGTTAAATGAGTGTTTTCTGATGGAACTAAATTCTTAACCAGGTACAACTTTTTTGGCCATTCTATCCCGTTGCTAAAAAATAGCTTTTGCCAACAACTGAGGCCTTTCTCCAGGCAAACACATGAATATATACAACATATTTAAATATCTACACATAAAACAGCAGACAAGAAAAAAACAAAAAAACATTCACGAGCAAACCAAAATAAACGCTCACCTCTAAACATATGAATAAGCTCTGGCATGTTAAACAACACAGCGCCTTTCACAAGGTACTCAAAGTAGGAGTCGATTCCTCCACCAATGCCTGAGTCCATGGCCGTCCACCTCCCAGAGCTCACGTCTATATGATTGCCCAGCTGTACACAGATATGGAAAATAAGAAAAAGTAAGTGGTAAATTTGCTTTAGGCCTGTAAGCAAGGGTACATTAATAAACACTTTTATTGCATGTTTCATTTTATCAAGCTGTCTCTGTCTGTCTGTCTGTCTGTCTGTCTGTCTCTCTCTCTCTCTCTCTCTCTCACCAGTCCTATGGGTGAGCGGTACTTCCAGAGAGACCGAATAGCCCGCATGGCAGTTTTCTCAAAGATGGGATCCCCTGTGAGTCGACTCAAGGTACCAAACTCCACAAGAAATGTTCCGACCCCTGCTGTGCACGTTATAGTTGTTTCCCCTTTTGGCACTCCATGACGAAGATTGACTGTTCCGTATGGCATCCCAGTGGGTGTATCAAAAGCTGAGAAAAGAATAAAGAAGAGTGAAAAGTAGAAGGCATATATATATATGAAAATGAGGCTATCACAGAAAATGGAGAAGTTGCACCATTCAACGACTTCAAATACATGCTGAGATATATTAAAAACGGCAATCAGTCAAAACTTAAATAAAGAGTGAAAAAAAAATTAAAATCAAATTTTAAAGTTTGACACTAGTCTTGTAATAATCCCCCCCCACCCTCTTTTCTCATTATGAAAGTTGCATTTATTTTTCAACCCATTTTTAAAAAGAGAATAAACTTTATTTATTTGGATATTTGATAAGACTAATCATTTATGCTAGTTTTAAATGTGTCTTAAAAAAGTAATGTGTAAATCTTGCAAGTACAGTATTTATGTCACCAACCAGGCAAAATTTTCCTGGCGATGCTGTCAGCCATACGGAGCAGAGGACCAGAGCAAGGCCAAGCCGGTTCCACAACCATCCCTGCTCTCTTCATCATCTGGTGTGCAGACAGGAGACCTCCGACGACTGAAAAGAAAAGGAACAAATCATGAAGTGCAAAAGTGCATTAAAAAGTCCAGGCAGAAGTCATAACAGCGAAAATTTAGAACCTGACTTGGTCTAACTTTCAGTATTACCTTGAAAGAGCGCATGTTACATACACAAAAGAATAGCAAAGCTAATCTATTTACAATACATGTACTTTGGTCATAAATAGCATTTCCATCCTTAAGCAGGATAGTCTAGTTGAAATTTGAAGCGTAAAACTGAACCTGAACATGCTAGAAGAACTTACTTCTGATGTTTGTTTCAAACACAGACACGTTAATGTCCATGTCGAAGAAACCTTCCCCTTTGCTGATGAGGATGTCGGAGATCCTCCGGAACTCAGAAAAGTTTCCCATCACAGCCAGCGTGTCAAGGGCATCAATCAGGGTCAGAGAGTAACTGAAACAAAACATTAAGAGCACTATAATCAAGAATGTCAGATTCTCCACACAAGATAAACCCGGCAAGATAAAATAAAATATGGAAAAATGCAATATTTTGGTGACTTAAAATGACACAAGACCATAGTGAAAAAGTGTTTAAAGGAAGGAGGTGGGGCAGCAGAGCCAGGGGAAGACAGGAAGGAGGTGGGGCAGCAGAGCCAGGGGAAGACAAAGAGTAACATCGGAGGACAACATTAAACAACGGACTGGCCTCAGTATAGTAAAATGAACAACGGCAGCATGTGACTGTGAAGGCTGGAGGGTCATTTCACGTCAACCTCTGAGTCAGAGATGACACCTCTAGCTATTCCAGCTTAACAAGAAACAGTGAAATAGTGAAAGATCACCACCTTCTTTAATCAGGTAATGGTAAAATTGAAACAAATTCTTTCACTGCTTGACGGTTTTGTTGCTTCCTTCACAATGGAGAAAGGAACACTTTTGTCACAAGACATCACATAGCGCTGCTGTTCAGAACTGAGTATCAAAAGCAATAAATAAAACATTTCAGAACATAGTACTTAAATTACTTATTTCTGAAAGTACAACGATTTGTACTACCAAAATACCACATTTTCTTGATCTTCTCAGCTACAAATAATGATCAATTATCAAATGACACAGCCAGTGGAGGACACAGCTGTTCTGTGCTATGACATAATATATGCATTATGTATTATATAATTATGTATTTATAATACCAACTAGTCTACAGGCAGATTTATCTTAAGGTTATATTTCTCATTATCTGCCTACCAGCTCGATAGGCAACTCTCAACAAGACCTGTTCTTGACCTTCCAGTTGCACATTTGCAATCCTGTCACTGACCACAGATTGGTCTTGTCTTCCTTGCTCTTCCTTTCTAATTTGGCATCCAGAATTTCTGTACATTGATGATGAGCAAGGATATCTAGAAAGTCAGCTGTTACATCACGTGTTCAGTTGCCTTGCTTACTGAGACACAAGGATTTTAAGTGAGTAAATAGAATATCAACGCAAGGGACAGACAGAAAAAAACAGAGGTATGGTCAAGAAGTAGAACCTTTCATCAGTACTTTCCAGTCACCCACACCTGACGAGTACAACACTTTTTTTAGCACAAATTAAACAGTTGTACGACACCGCTGAGGCTGAAGGATGAAAGCAGTCAGTGAGAGGCAGAACTAATAGTATCAACAGCAAAGACTTAAACTCAATAGCTTGCTCATTTCAAAGAATTTTGGTATTTTTGCTGTTTCAGTTGTTTTTGGTTCCTTTTCCTTTGACAAATCTTTTGAAGATTTATCATGATTGGACAATGTAAACCTAAAAAAACAAACATGATGCATTTCAAAATCAAATAATAATATTATGTGGATTGTCATTTATGCTAGTTTAAAATGGAGTTTTTAAAAAGTCATGGGCAAATCTTGCAAGTACAGCATTTGTGTCACCAACCAGGAAGTAACTGTACAGCCAGAATTTGAAAGTAAAATAAACTCTTCACTTATAATATGAAAACTTTGTTTAACATACACACACACACACACACACACACACAGACACACACACAGACACACACACAGAAACACATGCACCAGCACAAACACACACACACACACACACACACACACACACACATACATACTCAAGGGCGTACGTCTCATTTTCGCCCTGTCTGTAATAAAAGTAACCAAACGAGCAGAACAACAAAGAAACGATCACGACACTGTCAGTGACTACGGCAACCTCAAAATACCATCATGCCACCTCCATCCCCCAACCCCCTACTCCTTTTGTTTGTTTTAGTTGAGGTTTTATGGCGCTCGCAACTGCATAAGGTCATATGAGCGCCAGAATATTAGAGGTGTTACAACAGAG
>NW_004797766.1:193828-208919 GCF_000002075.1 Aplysia californica | reverse complement strand
ACCCCCCCCCCCCCCCCCCCTAAAAAACTTCACTGACCAGATAAAATACACTGACCACTCATCGTCCCCCCACATCTCCGCCATGTCATCATGGAGAACTGCTGACTAATGAAAGAACAGAGACTCTTTGAAAACTGTTACCATTCAAAAATTCTTCCTGGATGTATCATCCATAATGTATATCGGTAACTTCTGGAGAAAACAACTGGACATACTCATTACTGCCAAAATATCGGCAATTTGAACAGGGTTGTACGTTCCATTCTTTCCATTTTACTGCTTTTGTAATGTCAGTGAACATCTAAAATGTAACAGGAAAGTTTTAAGAAATGAAATCTACTTGTTTGCAGACTATTTTGCTTTGTTTTATTTTCATACACTCTCAAACTGATTCGCATGTTTATAAATCAACTACGCCCAAAGGGTTTCAACTACGGAAAAAACTACACCTGGAAAAAGTTAATGATAATGGTAAAAATTTATTGAGAAATGTGCTGACCTCCCCCAGGTATCATGACCGCTGCAGGTGAGAGGTTGGAGTTCATCATAAGGGTAGGCATGGGTCAGATATCCGTCATAGGCATGGTAGAACATGCGTTTGATTTTTTCTCTGAAAAAACAAACAACAAATTTCAAGAAACATGAGAATGTGGAGCTGTTTCCTTCCTTCCCTAAACCCACTTTTAAACTGTAGAACATCCCTCCCCCCATTCTTTTCTTTTCCGCTTCCACTTTCCTTAGAGAGATCAGTGTACAGTCATGGAGAACACAGCAAAGCGGCATCTACTGTTGAGCAGAAGAGGTCATCTTAGACTTAGACAGGTGGTCATCATAGGCAGTGTCATTATAAATAACATTAATATCTTATAGAAAAAGTGCAAGAGAGGGGAACTGAAGAGTGGTTGTTTGTAAAGATGATTGTCATGGACAGGAGGTCATTAGAGCAGGTTTCAAATGCTGTGTAACTTGAACACAAGAGATAGTGGATTACTGAGTGATGTTTTTATCAAAAATTGATAATTTTAATTCTACATAATATAAATGATAATGAGAGAAAAAGTTGATCGTTCACTGTTAATTAATTTAACCAAAATAAAGCAAGAATAACTGGAAATTATTCCTTTGTACACAGATGATTGCTCGATCACAATAAAAAAGTATAACACAATTTTAACGTAAATGAAGGGGAGTTTGGGGATGGAGCTGATAGTATTGGGGGGTAAAGGCCTATGCATCATGATATAATAATATAATTATATGACATGACTTTTTATATGGGGAGAGAGCATGATTCTGGTACTGGTAGAGAGGTAGGACAATTATGATATTGTTGATGATGGTGTAAAATTCAGAGACAGAGCCTGACAGAAGAGGCAGAGATTCTATAAATCGTGCGTGTTGACTTACAGTTACAGGTCCTGTAACTACACTACTAGATCTACTACTAGAGTGACATATATGTATAGAGTGTAAGCCTGCAGTTGCAGATCGACCTGCACTAGAAGTGATTTTGACTGCATTTGAAAAGCTTGAACTAGGCAAGGAAAGATAATTTATAGAAGAGAAACATTCCAGTCTAACACCCAGTGACAAATACAAGAGAAACTCAAACATCACATTATATATATTATAAAATACATGATACAGAGTCAAAATTGAAATTGCCCAAGTCTAATAGTATAGCAGACTATCATTATCAAGGAGAAAAGTGGTCAGCCATATAGTAACACTTAGTGACTTAGGCTGCAAACGCACTGGCTTCACATTCTAATCATTCTTCAGTTCCTATATCCAGCGTCGCACCGACTTCACATCACAATCCCCACACTTTCTTCACCCCCTGCCCTTCATGATTTTGATTTTACCGCTGCCGTAAAAGTGCTCTCTGCAAATCGTCATTCTGCGGTCTAGGGGCAGAAATTCTAAAAATAACAGTCATGATGTAGAAAGCTGAAATTCATTTTATTTTAATCAAAATAGCATTAAATTGTATTTTTGATTTCAGATTTGGACTCTGCGATAAAAATGACCTCATAACGTACGAAATTTTAGCTTTTTAGCCCCATTTTCGCAAAACACAAAATAAAAAAATTAATGTAAACACGTTGACCTCTATCCTCATGTTTTGATTCTTTCGGTTGTTCACTTCTTTCTTTTTGTAGGCTCTAAAGAGATCTCTAAGTATATATTGAGAAACTTGATTCAGAATTTAAGCAGACAAGATGGAAGAAGCACTAATAGCAGCGGTGTAGAAGAGACCTGCACTTTTTGAAATCACAAAACAATTACTCAAACAGAAATTACATCAACAAGCAGTGGGTAGACATTGCTAAAGAAGTTCTTCTTATTTTTTTTAAATCAAGAGGGAGAAAGGAATGTGAAGTCAGTACATTTGTGAAATCAACTCAAACTTTCCCTCCCCAAAACGGAGAGTTGAAAAACGTGGGGAACGTGAAGCCAGTGCGTTTGCTGCCTTGCAGTCGTAGAGTACGGTAGAGACAAGTGGCTGTCTTACACAGAATCATTATAATGTGAAACAAATGCAAGATGGAAAATGGGAGGAGGCTGTTAGTACCCTGTGACTGTCTAATACAGGTGGTCGTTTGAACATGTTCAACTTCAATGTAGACTCTTCTACTTCTAGTCTAGTATTTTCTAAAAAGTGAAAGTAGAGTAGTAAGTAAAGGGAAAACGAAAGTTGCAAACTCTGTGGAGCTGACTGAGATCAAAATAAGTAGATCTATGTCCACAACTTTAAGCTCAGTGTATACCTGTATGCCTCAACATTAATTTCACCGACACGCTTACTATCACTTGGATGAACTAAAATTATTAGTGCTAGTAATGAACTAAAAACAACAAGGCCAAGGATTTTCCGCAAGCTCTGCTTGCCAGCTGTAGACATTTTTGTTGTAAGAGTTATCTTTCTCATTTTGAACATTATAAAAATATAATTATGTTACGTCACTAATCATTAAAGAACTGATGCAGTAATAAATATTATTTTTTTAAACTATTCTTTTCTTAAATTTAAAAATGTTGAAAGGTGCTTTAATGTTGCCCAATAAAGTTTGGTTAGACTATCTCAAAAGTTATACGTTATATTTTATTTTGTCACATGCCAATTTAATAGTTTATATTTTTAGTGCTCAGACAAGGCCTGCTACTCTGGATTACTAACAAAAATTTCTCGGATTTTCTGGAACAGAAAGTAGTAAAAGAAGAAAGCCTTCCAAGTTACCGACGGTCACCTCAGCCAGGGTTTCGACTTTCTGTATTGTGATTCTCTTTATGTTCATGCTGCGATGTTTGGCTTAATAGTATCAGGACGATTGGTGAGTGGTTGGCTTTTTTTTTCAATCTAATATAGATTTCTAGATTTATAGTCTTTCACTTTCATCTGACTGCGGTCAAAACAAAACAAGATAAAATGACTGCGGTCAAAACAAAACAAGATAAAATGAAACACCGTACGCATAGCCACTCTGAAAAAGAATAGGAGATTTACAGATAGAATCTAGATCTAGATCTAGATCTAGATCTAGATTTCTCTAGATTTAGATCTATAGGATAGGTACCGGTAGGCCTACTGTAGAAGTGGTGAGTGGATGCATGTGTATGCCTTCTATGAGCATCAATGATCGCCATTCAATGAATCGGGAATCACACACTACATGACTCTCCTATTCTTTTACTTTTTGGCCTAGCGTAGGCCTAGAACTATGGTCTATGCGCTCTCATACTGAGCGTCTAGGCTTTAGCACATCACTTTTGGAGTGGCTCATGTAACGCGTCTCTCCGCACCATCTCTTTCTGCCACCTGCCCCTCCTCTCTCGTCTCTGGACTGGCCAATCACAACGCCACACCGCTGGCTGCCTGTTTGAAGCCCGCCTACAGCCCCCCAAGTCCCTTTCCTTCAGCTAGAGCTCGCTCGATCGCTCTCGCTGTATCTGAGTTCGGGCCTTTCCTTGCCCCGCTAAACCCGAGCACATGTAATCGAGTTTACATAGAAAAAAAGGGGGGGTTCGGTAAGGTCCTGCTGTAGGGATGGTCCCACTGCTGTAGCGGGTTCCGTTATAGTCATGTTCTACTGTATATTTCTCTTCTTTTTTCTGCAACAACTGTAAGTAAGTTTGTTTCTTTTTCATCACAGGTGCAGACTGAATTTCATTCTGTGAGTGAGACGCAGTTCCTGTTCAACATTCCGGAGGCTGACAGTATCAATCATGTGGTTGTGTTTATGACTGGCCAGACCCCATTTCCTGATGGACTGGGAGGAGCAGGTAAGGGATTAACTTTCCAATTATTTTAACACAGCTCATTTATAGAGGTAACTCAGGGAGGCCCTAAAAATTGGCATATTGCGGCAAAGAGTGGAATTTTGCTAGTTTTTATTTTCGTGTTTAACTCACTTATAACTCTTTCCTGATAAAGTTCTTTGCTAACAATAGTTTCAATTTTTATTCAACTTCCTGTGCACCAAGTGACCTTCTAGTGTTCACATTCTCTTAGTGCTGTATGGCTGTGAAAGTAAAGATTGATTGCTGGTGCAGGCTCTGATATATTTTGTCTTTACAGAGAAAATAAGGCTACAGTTTAGTAGAGATTCTTTTTTTTTTATTATGGAAGGAGTTTCACAAAGTAATTTTTTTGTGCTCTTTTTTCTTTATTCCAGTTTACTTTTCCTGGCCTCGTCCTGAAGGTCCTGTTTGGACAATGCTGGGTCACATCTCAAACCAGAAGCCTAGTGCAATCTTCAAAATTTCATCATTAAAGTCTTGTAAGTAATGCGGGACATGTTATCATACTTGCAGTTATTCCAAGCATCCCTTAATACCTGAGGTGTTTTTTTTACTTTTGAAAAAGAACCTGATTTGATTGGCTTTAGATTTAGTTATTATTTTTTTCACTGCAGTAGATAATAAAATAATTTGATGAGTAAATACAGTTTAACATACACATAGCAAACATATTTTCAGGTCACTAATTTTCTTAATATATTTTTTGTCAACACAAGCACATAGGGAAACAATTCGTACAAAGCAAAAATAATTTGGCATCAGTGAGAGTTGATCTATTTGTTTACAGAAGTAGTTGTAATGAGAGGTGGGTGGGGGTGGGGGCTCTCTTGAATGTAAGCATGTAGGCCAACGACCTCTCTGTATGAGTCGAGGGCAATAGTGTAGATCAAGGACGTGTTTAATGTCTATGTCGCAGAGATGTTCAGCAGTAGGCATGTACACTTGAGTTGCATGTGGGCAGTCTGCGGTTGCAGAAAGCACATATTCAATATTGCCGTCAAATGTGCCAGTGCTCTTCTTCTTTATCATTTTGCGATCACTTGGCGCAATAATGCGACAGTGAAAATTATCCGTTCCGGTCACCTGACGCAGTTCTGCGCCAGGCCCGAGAAGTCTGTTGAGTTACTCTCCTGGCTGGGTGACCAGATGAGGTAATTTGTACTGCTGGCTGTGGGACTGAAAGGTGTTAACGGCTGTACTCAGCCTGCCAGTGTTCTGCAAAGTTATGTGAAGTTGTTGCGATGGGTTGACCATGACGATGCAAAAAAAGGGGAAAAGGCTTCCCAGTCCAAGTAAAACGGTTGTTCCTAGCAGAGGTGGATAAAAAAACAGAGGTCAAAATCCCAAACCTATAAATGTTTAATCAACAAAAACTCATGGATGGTGTGGCACAAAGGGCATAATCCTTATAAATTTTTGACCGAATTGTCCAACCTTGTTTACTTCCTTTGAAATACATACCCAAAGCAAAAAGATTTCTGTGTCCTGCTGATTTTGCTATGCGCGTGCTCGACTGTACATGCTGTTAGACATGTTTCGCGGGTATTAATTATTAGATGCATCCAGCTCAGTTTATATGGCTCATCTCTCTCTCCCCCCCTTCTCTCTCTCACTCTCTTTCACTCTCTCTCTCTCTCTCACTCTTTCCCTTCATGCCTCGCTCTCTCTCTCTCTCTCTCTTGCTCTCTCTCTCTCTTGCTCTCTCTCTCTCTATCTCTCTCTCTCTCTCTCTCTCTCTCTGTTTCTCTCTCTCTCTCTCTCTCTCTCTCTCTTACACACACACACTCACACCACCTTGCAGCCATCGTAATCCTGTGTTTTCCCCATGTCCTCCCTTGTAGCGGATGGTTCAAACAACCAAGTTCACTTCGGAGCTATGGCACAGCAACAGTCTCACCAGGCGCAGATCGGCATCTCCGTCGAACAGCTCGACCAGATCGCCCAACAGACGCCAGCCACCGTGGCCAATGCTCCGTCAGTGCCAGCTTTTGTCGAGTTCTCCACCAAGATGTTGGAGAGCTTCTTTAACTACGCCTCCTCCTTTGCTGCCTCACACAATCAGATTGCTATGAGTCATAGCGAAACATTTGTGCCGATGAGTACGCTCAAGAACTGGTTTGAGAACTTTCAGCGGCGACTGCAGCAGAATCCTTATTTCTGGAAGTCATGATGGTTCTTGTGGAGTGATGTGTTCTGAGAGTGTGTCTGTTGAGCGTGACAAATTGAGAACAAGCTGGAGTGGTTATCCTCATCTTTTTTTTTTTTAGGGGGTAGGGATGTTTTTGTGTTTCCCATATTTTCAAAATTTATCTTGAGGCCAGTAATGAAATGCTGTAGTTGTGTTCTACCTCTAAGAATGAAAGGATTGTGGGAAGGGGGGGATGCGTTGATTTGTTGGTTAGGAGAATGGTTGATAGTAGAGGTGGGCTCATCCATGGGATTAAGATTCTCTTTTTTTTTAAACCGTTTTTGTGGGGGTTTTCTGAATTGTAGGGTTTTTGTCTGTCTTTTTAATATTGTTTCCTCATGATGTTGAAGTGAGCACTGCCTTCTTATATGCCAAAACAGTGCCTGCTCGCTTTATCAATACTGTAGACTGCTCAAGATGATGGCAAAATTACACAGGGGGGAACCCACATCTGCGACCAGAATGAACCATGAAATCAGCCCTCCCCCCCCCCCTCTGATATATGGCCAGGGGACTCAAAGTAGGGATTGATTTTGTGTTAAGACATTGTTTTTACTACAGTTCATTTTGAAAAGGGTCTACTACTTGTCACAATAATAGCCCAACTTCTGATATTATAGTTTTTAATGAATCCCCCCCAACATTTCAGAATTTCATGACTTTACTTTGATTCCAGCCATAAACATTTCTCTTTTCTACTTGCAAATGGTGGTGTACTTTTACCATTGTATGGTAAACCAACTTACAAAGAATGCCATGGTGGGTCAGTTTGACTTGGGCTACTATCATAACTTGTTGATAATACACTTCTTGTGTGATATAGGCTATGTTCAAGTTGAACTGAGGTGGTAGTATTTTTCATGTACCTCGCAAGTGAAGTTCTCCCAGGACTACACAAAATAATAGTTGTTCCATGAACAGTTTCATTCAACTCTGGTTCTTGACGTGCGTTGGTCTGAAAAGTAGATCTTTGATTCTTCCCCCGAAAATCTCATCGCTTATGTTAATGCCAAAATACAAAGTTGATGTTTTAAATTGGAAAAAAACTGACTGAGTGGCAAATCAGTTGAAAGGGAGAGCGTTCAGCTTTGCAACTGTGCGGAGATGTGAAAATTTTTTCACCTTTAAGAACAAGTGGGCTAACCCAGATTTCGGGGGTTTCCAGAAATCTTGACCTACACCAAAAGTGGGCATTGCCCTACCTATCTATAGGAGAAGTTTTGTTTTTATTGGTGTGTATATTTGTTTGGTCATAGAGAAAACTCTCTTTGTCTTTTAAAGAAACTTAACAAGGGTCTAAAAACTTTACCTTCAGTTTTCTCAAAACACCATTTTTTTGGATAGCCCCCTTGTACTTAAAAGTGACTATTTAGTAAATGGAGAATGCTCAAGATTCTTTCCTTTTTTGTACACTTTACTTCCCCTTTGTGTTTATTCGTGATGCCAACGGTTTAGTGTATTTCTGAAATCCTGTTGTAAATTGTAAAGCACACAGATCCTAATTTCCAGTTGGGGTCTGCGCTATATAAATGTATGCAATGCAATATAATTACTTCATCCATACATTACTGCCATTATCAAGCCACCTTTCTGTGGACTTCTGTTCAAGAAAATATTATGGCTCAGAATATCTTGCACATTAGAGATCTTTGTTACAACAGCTGTTTCCTCACTGTAGCCGTTACTTTTGAGTCTGATGTATGTGCCTGTCTGGGTTGTGTAGTGTGCTTTAGTCTCTTGCCCTTCTGTAGAATATTACGTATATTACATGGACTATGTGGGAGGTAAGATAAAATAAGTTGAGATGGAATTTATATGCTGCACTTTCTCTCACTGTCTCTCACTGTCTCTGTCTCTCTTTTTCTGTCTCTCGGTCTCTCTGTCTCATTGTCTGTTTGTCTGTTTGTCTGTTTGTCTGTTTGTCTGTCTGTCTGTCTGTCTGTCTGTCTGTCTGTCTCTCTCTCTCTCTTTCTCTCTCTCTCTCTCTCTCTCTCTCTCTCTCTCTCTCTCTCTCTCTCTCTTTCTCTCTCTCTCTCTCTCATGCACAGGCGCATGGAATGTGTTCAGTATTATGTTATGATTTTCGCTTGTGAAGTGTGTGCTGTTTGACACATACAGAGTGTGTGAATTGCCTGTAACAATATTATATGCTTACAAGTATCCAGAGAAGCCTTTGTCCCACGGCTCAAACTGTAGTCATAATTTATTTATGTTGTGTGTTTTTCCCTAGTACAGGGTCCCCACCAGGTCGGGAAATCGGGAAAAAGTCAGGAATTTTGAGATGGGTCGGGAGGTCGGGAAAGAGTCGGGAATTTTGTGATGGGTCGGTATGTCGGGAAAGGATAGGGCCTGTGTAATATTAGTAGTGTAGCTATCGAGACAGTAAGGTTGATGAATCATGAAGAGGAAACGTAACTGAACCACTATGGCGGCAGACTGAAGTGTATGTGTGACACTGAGGCTCGATCGGGAAGAATCAAAACATTTCGCTTTCGTTACCACCCAGAAATGTTCCGGTAATAGTCTGATAGATAACGCTACATTTGTAACTCGCAGGTTGTGCGTTACGAACACTGTGCCTTGAAAATAATTCAATATTAAAAATTTGTCCTCTGCTGTCACTTGTGAAAAAAAGAAAAGAAAAGAAAGTTCTACAAGCGTCTTGTCACGTTCGCCATCGTGACCGGCCAATGAACCTGTGAGTGTGAGTACCGGCGGCCTGAGCGCTGTGAAGTATAGGACTCCGGAATGAGGGGGGGGGTATTGCTTTTTTAAAAATGAGATACTCTCGGGGAAGGGCGGGGGGGGGGGGGGGGGGGGGGATGGAAGGCAACGCTAGAGGTCAAATCTTAACTTGGAAGCACTTTTTTTTTTTAGTATTTAGAATTTTGAGAACTAGCTTACTATTAAGAGCTCTCAGGAAAGCGCGCGTTGGTGCAGGCCTTGTGTGGAATCGGGATCCGTCATGCCTTGTTATTGAACTAAAGTGTTTGCGTTTCATTGGATGGGGGGATTGTAATTTTTATCTATATTTTAGCTTTCTGTTCAAGATTGGCAGATTTTCAGTGTCACAGCATCTTGCCCTCCCTCAGTTCTTACACCTCTCGCACTGAATAGGTCTACTTGAGCCATTCAAGTTATTACCATAATAAATGATAATATTACTCTACTTTGAGTTTGAGCAATAGTTTTCGTCTTCACGTTTATTATATGAATCCCGACACCCAGACTGTTTATTCATGGTCGATTTTCTAGTTCTAGGTCTTTTCGCAGGCTCACAACAGGATTCATTTTTTAACAGGGCCTATAGTTTATGTAGGCTAATTTAATATGATGAGGGGAAAATAATTATAAGTAAGAACAGACTGAAATGCCAAAGTCACTCAAGATCCCAGTGCCACACTGACATGTTGTTGACTGGATATAGTGTACCTACATGTGTTTGTGTGTGTGTGTGTGTGTGTATTCACAAACGTATACATATACATATATTAGCTATAAATGGAGCACGTGCTGTCATTGTTATGTAACACGCCCCTGGAAAATGGAGAGGCCCCTCCCTTGGAAAATTGAGAAGTTGGGTTGGCAGTCACCCAGCATTATAATCATCTATTGTTTGAAGACTATACGACAAAATGTATATTTGCATTCATTTAAAGACATTTTGACTTTTTATCATTGATAGATGGGCTTTTTGAGGGATCATTCTTGACACGTAGCGGCCTTATTTTTCCCTTGAATTGGGGTCCTGAAAAAAGTTTCCAGGATTTGGTGGGACCCTGCTAGTATTTGTACTTTTGTTATATCTTTGACTGTACGGTGGTTTTAATCACACCAAATTTGGTTAATTTTCGGTTGTAATTTTGTTGGTGTGCTACATTTGATGAAAATAGAATGAAATACACGCTATTTTTAATAGGATATGTATGTATGAATGGAATATTTTGCACTGATTAACTATAACAAAGAAAACAAGGAGCTACTATAAAAATGCCATTGATGTGTATTCTGCTGGGAGCAAATGGAATCAGAATGTAGGTATGTACTTTTCCTGTGCTTTGCTTTTGTATTTGTGTTTAAAACATTACTCTCTTCAAATAGGTTTAGTACCATTTAGTCATTAATCAGAACTCTCTTCTGTGTCTTCAGCTTATTTTTATTGTGGTAGGAATATTGTGGAATTAGTTTTTGTTTTCACATGATTTGATCAGCTGCCTCTGCTTTCGTAATTGATATATAAAAAATATATTGTATTTTGAATTTTGGTATGGTAAGAAGTAACAAAAATCTATGATTGAATGTACTTTGTGTGCCCTGAATTTTGCTCCTGGTTTTGTGTAATACAAATCATTTGTCTCCTTATCTGTATATGGACTTGGCTTTAGTGTTTTCAATTTTTTCATTTTGTTTTGGGTCACTGAACTAGGGGCTCTAGTGGCCTAGAGATTAAGGTGTTTGCCTCTCATTCAAAAGTCCTGGGTTCGAATCTGGGTAGTAAAAGAAAATTTTGCTTCTCTAAGATTGTCCCCTTTCAAACTTTCACCTCCTTTTCCTGCTCTCTAGCAATGTTCTGTTGTGTGCTTTCGTCTCCAATTTCTGCCCCCGCCCCTTCACCTCCTTTGCCCCTTCCTCTGGGCTCCTGACTCTTTCTGCAGCCTTTCTACTGCTACTCCTTGCCTCCTTCTTACTGCTGTCTTTCAGGCACACCCCTGTGGAAAGATCTACAGCTAGCCTTCCCAGGTAAGGGCGAAAAATCTCGGAGGTCCCGAGTGCAAGTTGCGCTTGTTAAAGATCCCTTGGTGGTCTAAAATCAATAAGAAGAGTAGGCTTCGGCCGCCGCTCGCGTAAAATTCAAAATTTCCTACCTACTGAATATGTCGTGTGGTTTGTCCTGCACGCTCATATGACCTTATGCAGTTACTAACGCCGTAAAACACTTTACAAAAGAAAGAAAAAAAGAAAGAACTGTGAAGGGTCAGATTTGTTCTTTTTATTTCCTTTCACGTGAAAAGTCTGAATGTGATCAATTGCTCGAATCTGTAGTGTAACGATAATTTGGTCCTTTGTGTTACTGTAACCCCTTACCCCCTGGTGGGATTAGAATAGATTCCAGGCACTGAAGTTCTTGAGAGGGTGAAAGCCTGCAGTAGATGGGTGAGACACTTGGTCTGATTGTCATGGCACTCCTCCGCAAAGCTATTTTCTACTCAGAATTGGTATGTGGATGGCAGAACATTGATGCCCAAGAAAAGATATAAATGTAAAGATACTTTGGAGACTTCTCTGAAAGTGAAATATCTATCGAGTGACTTAGAGGAGTAGCAAATCTTCTGTCTTGACCAATCAGTCAGTGTTCTAAAGCTTTGAAATAATGTGGCAACAAGGTTTTTGAGTAAAACAAAGTTCATAGTTATTGTGAAGCCAAGACAGCCAGAGAAGCAAGAAAATCAAGACAGTCAAATCCTGACAGTATCATTGGTCCACCTAACCACAAGTGGAAGATTTTTCTAAAAAAGAGCAGCGTTTAAAGGTCACAAGTGAAATCACAAGAACGTTTAACCAACTAACTTCATGTTTAGGTAGACATGCGCACTGCTTTAGGAGGGAAAGGAAACTGCTGTGGCGAGTTGTGGCTTTTCTGGTCATTACAAGCTGCTTGCTATTCTTTCTTTTACTTTACTCTCCTTACCATGCTAGAATGTGTGATCGCTGACAAGGTTTATGACTTCTGTTCTTTCTTGGATGTTAAAAGCCATTGTCAGTTTGTGATGGACGAATGATCTTTATTAACAAAAAAAGACCTCTTCTTGTTCTTGTTCTTCTTCTTTTTCTCCTCCTCCTCTTCTTCTTATTTTGATAATCCTTTACACCGTCATATGAAAGTATTGACTATGTATCAGAGTGACCATTTAAGTCTCATCAGAGGTCAAGTGTCTTAACTCAATTCCTTTTTTATTTGTATCAATCCATGGAGAGTCTAATACATGTAGTATGAAGGGTGGCGAGATAACCCCAGTGCCAGTGGTTAGTCCTACTTCTTCAATACCTCTCTGTGAAGAGTTGAATCGAAATGACTATTACAGTGTTTCTTTGGCTCTTGGTCAAAGGTTTCCCTCTGACTTTTGAGTTACTGCTAAGTTCCCCTTCTCTCGGTATAGAGGCAGGAGACGTTAATAATGAATACATTTGTACAAGTACAATTTCAAAAAATTTATAACTGACCAATACCCTCCTGCTTAAAGGACTGAGACAGTAAATGGCGACCATGTGACTTTGTTGTAGTGGTGTCAAAGATACTATCTTTGGTGGTGTAACGAAAGCAGGTAAACAGGTCACTTAAAGTTAAAAGTATAATTTTCTGAAAATAAACGAAAAACCCCCCCCCCACATAAAGTATCTTCGTTTTGTGGGAAGATGTACGTCAAAGTCAAAGCAAACAACGCGTACATTCACGCACCCCATGATATGAACTCTGTAATAGTAATTTTAAAAAATTCAACTATATGAAGCACAGAAACAAAATCCTTTTTCTGTGACTATAAACAATTTTTAATTGCTTTTCATCAAGATTTTGCAATGGTTAAACAAAACAAAACAAATAAAATAATACGTGATAATCATGCGCATAGCAAAGAATAATATATTTACACAGGAACATTTTCGCCTGAAGCACATGAAATCATGTACTTATAGATCAACGACTGAAATGTACATATTCTATAAAAACAAATATTTGTTTCAAGTACATGTATGATTGCACATATATACGCTTCAGGTGACGTTCATTTTTCAAGGTTTTACTCCTAACATCCGTTCATAAACATACATAATCATTCTGCTCCATGGCAGAAGCTGGAATGTCACATTTTTTTTGACTGAGAAATTTGAGAAAATGATGATTTATTAAAACAGAAAAACAATAACGGAACACACATTTCCTTTAATGTGAAAGTACTTTGTACACAGTTTTGTGACAAAAAAAGTTGATTAATCGTGTATGGCTTGGAGCCCCTATGCAGGGGTAAGCAGCTTAAGTCGTTAGAAAACATAACATAGCATACCAGTAAAAGGTTATAAAATAGAGCCGCCCGCATGTGCATTAATTCCCACACACACGCACGTGCTGACTGCATGTTTTCCATTGGTAATAAACGTTTTCCAGGCTTCATCCTGACACCTTTTTCTCTTCCTGTCTAGTGATTTTAAGAGTTATTTAAAAATAAACAGCTTAAAAAAACAGCTAAAAAACAACAACGAAAAACAAGTATGAAAACCCCCGATAAAACAACCCCCCCCCCCCTTAAAAAACCCAACAAACCAACAACTAGCACTCTTGCTCATATCTAGATATTATATTATTGCTTCTCTCTCTGTCTCCCCCCCCCTCTCTCTCTCTCTCTCTCTCCCCCCTCTCTCTCTCTCTCTCTCTCTCTCTCTCTCTCTCTCTCTCTCTCTCTCTCTCTCTCTCTCTTTCTCTCTCTCTCGTTAGAGTAAAGAGACACAAATTCATACAGAGCCCTTTTTTCCTGTTTTCCTCCTCTTTGTGGGGTCTTCAACGAATAATAAAACAAAACACATGTATTTAGTTAAGTTGGCACCCGACATAAGAAGCTGGCACGTGTTGTCCGTGTTCTACAACAAAACTTCTGTACAAAGATAAACAAGCATATGTATATTTTGCTGGGAAGGCCATACGACGTGTGTTCAAAATTCGGTTTGTCCTTTTGCTCTGCGAGAATGAGATCATGTCAATATTAAAATAATATACATGTATAGCAATAGCTTTCATAAAAGTAAAAAATGACAAATAACTCTGAGAACATAGCTTTACTTTTCCCATCGTTAATAATATTTTGTAAATTTGAACTCCACATGCATATGAAATTTTGCCGTATTCCTAAAAAGTAAGCATTTAAATCAGCACCTGTCTCTTTCAAAAGTCCTGTTGTTCGTGTTTTACTCCCGATCCGTTGTCGTTGTCTTGATAAAGGAAGTAAAAGCTACGTCAAGATGGAATGCAATATGAGAGGGCAACCTTTTTCTTAATTTTTTTCTTCTTTTTTTTTTTTTTTTGCACAATGCCCAGTGATAAAATGGCAGCATGTTGTTCGTGCATATAGCGGCCAACGAACTTCTTGCTTGTGCCCCAACCTCCATATTCACCTACAGACGTCATCGATATTTACGTACATCAGTACATGACACAGAAAGCGAGAATTGCAAACGATGAGATTATGATTCATGAAAGACTTGCTTGAGCTGCTACAGAGCACATATATAGGAGATACATAGGAGATAAGAATCCCTTGAAAATATTTGAAAAACGATGTAATTTGAAGTCTGGCACAGCAGCCTAGAAAAACAAACCTGGTCCAGTTATAACGTTCACTATACTGCTGGTCGTGTGCTCTTAAATAGCTTTTTAAAAAGAACAAGAAAAGCAGGGATGAATCAAAATTAATATTTGGTGATGTCCTTTTCATTTTTCAACTGGAGGTCCATACTGGAAACAGCGTGTGTCTGCCAATATCGCTGGCATCAGAAACGTTTTATATAGAAATAACCGCTACTTGCCCTCACAACGCAAGCACAGCCAGTATA